>NW_015159780.1:137388-155081 GCF_001447785.1 Gekko japonicus
TACTAAATAATTGGGCCGGGCGTGAGCTAGCAGACGCAATCGAAGCCGCATAGAACTCCCTCTTTGCGGCTTTGACTGCCACCTCATAGGCCTTCATAAACGTCCTATAAGATGCTCTAGATGCTTCATCCTTCCTTCGTGAAATCTTATAGTTCAATCTCACAAACCCAAGGAATTTAATAGTGCAGTCCTAAACAGAGCAACACCCCTTTAAAGCCATTGACTTTAGCGGGCTTAAAAGGGCGTAACTCTGTTTAGGATTGCCCTATTAAAGCCTTATATACATTTTTATACCATTTACCAATGTTCCAAGCAGTGGAATACCACCAAATTAAAAAAAAGACACCTAAGAGAAAAACAAGAAAACAGTTTGAAAGATCATCCAGTTTTTTTTAATGGCCCAAAACATCCACTTGCCGAAGACCCAGTGAAATAATTCTTTTAAAGTCTTGCAGATGCCCCCCAAAAGAAGAGAGGCGTTTGCACAAAACAGGAGCCACAGTAGAGAAAGCCTGGGTCATTATTTTCACCTGGCAGGTGCTGGGGTCTCCTTAGCGAGAGTGTTCAAATTATGGCTCTGTAGAGAGGTCTCTCTGGCAGTTTCGGTGTTTAAATACAGGGGCTAACTATGTGCTAAACAGAAATATATGTAACAAAGCTTGATGCTTTATTAAAAAGAAGAGCAGCAGCTTTGGGAAAGAGGATCTGGGGCAGAGAAGCAGCGAGGGGGGGGAAGGGAGTGTTTAACCCTTTCACTGCCTGCCCACTTCTGTGCTCCAAATTGTTCTTCATGGGGAGATTTCAGGAAGGGTGTTGAAAGACCTGAGTCGGATTGAGGTGATGGGAAAGGAAGGCCTACGACTGACGGACAAATTAAAAACTGACAAATCACCAGGCCCAGATGGCATACATCCGAGAGTTCTGAAAGAGCTCAAATGTGAACTTGTGAATCTCCTGACAGAAATATGCAATCTTATCACTAAAATCTCCCTCCATTCCTGAAGACTAGAAGATAGCTAATATTAACTCCATCTTTAACAAAGGTTCCAGAGGAGATCCGGGAAATTACAGGATGGTCAGTCTAACGTCGATAAATTACAGGAGGGTCAGTCTAACGTCGATACCGGGTATGTTGGTGGAGTCCATTATCAAAGATAGTATCAGCAGGCATATTGATGAACAAAAGCTATTGAGAAAGAATCAGCATGGACTGTGTAAGGGAATATCTTGTCTCACTAACCTTTTAGAGTTCTTTGAGGGAGTGAACAAACATGTGGACAGGGGTGACCCAGTAGATGTTGCTTACCTAGACTTCCAGAAAGCTTTTGTTAAAGTTCCTCATCAAATACATCAAATACGAGAACTCTTGGGCACTCAATGAAATTAATGAGCAGTAGGCTTAGAACAGATGAGAGGAAGTATTCACTCAAAGGGTAATTAACACATGGAATTCACTGTCACAGGAAGTGGTGGTGGTGGCTACAAGCATGGACAGCTTTAAGAGGGGATTAGATGGACATATGGGGTAGAGGTCCATCAGTGGCTATTAGCCAGAAGGTATAGATGGAACACTATATGGGTCAATGATGCTCTGCATTCTTGGTGTTTTGGGGGGCAAGAGTAGGAGGGCTTCTGGAGTTGTGGCCAATGCTACCTCTAAGCTGTGAAGTCTTGTGAGCAAAAATTCTACTTTGTGAGCTACTGGCATTAAAGTTGTGAGCAAGTGATTTGGCTACTGCATAAATTAGTTTGCTCTGGAGCCATCCTTCCTGAGCTAAGACAAAAATGTGTGAGCCAAAGGCTAAAAAACTGTGAGCTAGTTCACACTAACTCTGCTTAGAGGGAACACTGGTTGTGGCCTTGCTGGTGGATCTCTTGATGGCACTGTGTGGCACAGTTTTGGCCACTGTGTGGCACAGTTTTGGCCACTGTGTGGTACAGTTTTGGCCACTGTGTGACACAGAGTGTTTGACTGGATGGGCCATTGGCCTGATCCAACATGGTTTCTCTTATGTTCCCCGTGGGGCTTTTCCTGATGAGATTCCAAACTCCTTAGGATCAAAAAGAAACATTCTGTGGACTCCTAAGCTTTTTAGACTTTTAGACCTTCTTGGGTTTTAAAACACGTTTTAAGAATTTCTGGGAGCCCTATTATTTGTGAATTGCTACCAGTATCTTCTAGAATTTCTACTAGCCATGGTGACTGAGGGAAAACTCCACATTCATAGGCACTAATCCTCTGAATCCCAGAGCCAGGAGGCAACAATGGGGAAAGGCCTCAGCCTCTATGCCCTATTGTTGGCTGTCCAAAGGAACTGATGGGCCACTGTGTGAGACAGAATGCTGGACTAGATGGATGACTGGTCTGAGGGCTCTTCTTCTGTCCTCTGGAGAGGGCACCTTCACACACTGCATTCAGGAAAATATGTAAATTGGGTTTATTTCCAAGGGCATTTGATGGAGGGTAAACTCGTTTGGCAGATCCAGCTGTGGTATTTTTATGTAGCATGCTTTTTTATTTGGTTGATTCAATGCTATATTGTTTTTATATGATTGCAAATGGTTGCTTTGCTAGCCACTTCAAGTTTAAGGAGATAAGGTGGGATATAAATATTTTAAGTAAATAAAAATCCTTAGAACTGGAAATGCTCTCTCAGAATAGCTGATGTGAAACAGAGTGCACTTTGCATATGCTCAGAGGCATTCATCTCCAATACTGATACCCATGTTCAAGAGTGAAGTCCGGGTATCTAAAACAAATTTGGGAACTGAGCACTGACTCTAATTAAACACTGGATGATTTGGAGTGATTTAGATCACCACTTACTCAGTTTTAAACCTGTCTTTCCCTCCTACAAATATATTTAGTAGTCTGCTTATCCGCTATATCAGAAATTCCTTCTTCCAGATAAGTGGGCAACTCTGGGCACAATTCATTTCTCTGGCAACCCTATCTCTGAGGCTGCAGTTACTTGGGAGTAAATCCCATTGAAAGCAGCGGGACATATCCCCTAGTAAATATTCTCGGAGATGTTTTTCCCAGCATCCCAAAACTGACATTACCTAAAAAGTACATTAAACTGAGAAACGGTTCATTTGTACCTCTTGGTCCACAGTGACAACTTTCTCACATGCACATAGACAGTGCATGAAAGAGAGCCTCAAGTTTATTTTTAAATTTCATATGTGAAAGCACTGCAATGTTTAACGATACCCTGTTATTAATTATTTCTTCAGAGTTTCTGTACTCTTCAGAGTCCTGCTTGAGATGGCTTACAACTAAAAACCACAGTATAAAAAGCAAGCCATTAAAAACAAGCCACTAGACATAACCAGCTTAAAAACTATTCAAAAAAACAGTACAGGCCATAGGGCTGCCAACCTCCAGGTGGGGCCTGGAGATCTGCTATTACATTTCACCTCCAGACTGCAGAGGCCGATTCCTGTGTAGGAAATGGCTGGTGTGGAGGGTGGAACCAGCTGAGGTAATTCCCCTCCCTGTCCCCGCCCTCAGGCTCCACTCCCTGAATCCCCAGGTATTTCCCAACCCAGAGCCGGCAACCCTAGCAGACCATTAAAAAGGTGATAAGATAAACCTCCCAATTAAAAGTCTGGGTTAAAAGATGTGTTTTAGCCTGGCACTTAAAAGAGAGTGAAGTAGGTGCCAGGCAAGCCTCACCATGGAGTAGGTTTGCCAGCCTCCAGGCAGTGTCTGTGGCTCTCCCGCAATTACAACTGATTTCCAGGCAGCAGAGATCGGTTCCCCTGGAGAAAATGGGCCCCTTTGGAAGGTGGACTCTATGGCATTATGCTCCATTGGAGCCCCCCCCTTCACAAACCCCGCCCTCCTCAGGCTCCACCCCCCAAGTCTCCTGCCGTGGAGGGCATTCCAAAAGTGAGGTGCCAACACAGAAAAGGCCCCGTCTCTAGTTGCCACCCACCTCAGTTCTGAAGACAGGGCCATCGAGAGCAGGCCTTGGGAGGCAGATCTTAACCATTAGTTTATATAATATTTGCCAGTTGACCTGTAAGACTTTAATTTGGGATCTCCTTTTTTCTTTTTTCTTTTTTAGTGGAACTAAGTGCATAAGCTCTAGAGGGGTCTGACTAACTTCTGAAGGACACACGGCTAGAATGGATATTTCTCCTTTCTGCCTTGTTAACAAGTATATAAATAAGAGGAGGCTTCAGTAATTGGCTCAGAGTTACTAATGAATTAATTAACTTCAGCCTATTTTACCTAACCTTTAATAATAAGAGTCTCTCCCCCCCCCCCTTTTTGGTCTAGCAATAGGCCTGACAGGCTGGAAAAAAAAACAGACATACAGCAGAGCTCTTGAAAATTAATGAGAAACGAGGAAAGAATCAATGTACGTTCTGCTTGCAGAGGGCTGACACAAAAAGGACACAATAAACCATGAACAAACACAGTCAGTTTAAAAAAAAATAGGTTAGAAAAAGTGGGCAAATTCAATTATAGAAGTAATTAGAAGATATAGGGCACGGCTGCCGTTTGGGAACTGTGCCAGAAAACATGAATTAATACGAGTGAATAGAAAGCGCCCATGTAGTAATTAAGAGGCAATCACCTATGGCAATGAATACCTGAAAACAGGCTGGGGGGGGGGGGGGAAACAATGTGGATAAAAAGCAGGTGTTATAAAACGTTATATTGATGATTAATATGGCATATTTGCTTTAAAAGACTAATTTTAGGAAAGATATCAAGACAATAGCACGCGGTTTGTTCCTCATGGCATTTTTATAGCTAATTAAATTTTATAATTTGCGACAATGTTCATAAGCATTAGCTAAAAAACACGGGGAACAATGTTAGTTTTATTAGTTCTTTGCAGTCGCTGCCCTCAGATCAGTAGCTGAAACCAGCTCCATTTTCTTTAAGCTTATACACACATACATGCACAGAATCATATAATGCTGTGATTTTTTTTCAAATAATCTGAGTTATTGTTTGCAATAATATAATTTGCCACATCTTCATTCTTACCTTTAAAAAATCAAGCCCAACCATTTCACACATTACATTCTTTATGTATCTATTTAAAACGTTATGAACACAGAGACACACAAATGTAAAGTATGAATGAGACAAATGCTTGGAAATGCATGTATCATATACAGCTATACAACTTGTCAGGGAGTTATGGTGGCATACTGCTTCCTGCTAACTGTGCACTATCCTGAACAGCAGAAAAATACAATCTCCTGTCAGCCAAGAATTGTTGTGTTTTTAGGTTTTTTTTTTTTGAATTAGTACCTTTCCCTTCTCCTGCCAACCTAGCAGTTCGAAAGCAAGAAATTGCAAGTAGATAAATAGGTACCACTTCAGTGGGAAGGTAACAGCGTTCTGTGCGCTTTGGTGTTTAGTCATGCCGGCCACATGACCATGGAAACGTCTTCGGACAGTGCTGGCTCTTCGGCTTTGAAACGGAGATGAGCACCGCAACCCTAGAGTCTGATTTGACTGGCTTTCGAGCAAGGGAACCTTTCCCTTTCCCTTTTTACCTTTCCCTTTTCACCTTGCCCTTAGGATTCAAAGAAGAAAATTATAGTTGAAAAGTTTGTTGCAGAATGGAACAAATTATAATTTGGTAAAATCACACAACTGTACCAGAGGCATAGATCATTTATTTATATCATTTTAATTTAAAAGGGAGCTGCGGTGGCTCAAGTGGTTAAGACGCTGAACTGCAGGCTGTGGAAGGTCAGTAGTTCAGCGGTTCAAGACCCGGGTGCCGCAAGACAGGGTGAGCTCCTGTTTCTAGTTCCAGCTCCTGTCAACCTAGCAGTTCGAAAGCAAGAAATTGCAAGTAGATAAATAGGGACCACTTCGGTGGGAAGGTCAAAGAAGAAAATTATAGTTGAAAAGTTTGTTGCAGAATGGAATAAATTATAATTTGGTAAAATCACACAACTGTACCAGAGGCATAGATCATTTATTTATATCATTTTAATTTAAAATAAAATTTATATTTCTTTTTTTCCCTTTATGTTATTTATTGTCTTTCTCACAGGGACTCAAGGCAGATTCAGATTACAGATAGTGAGCTGGTACAGTCACAAAAGTGGGACATTCAGTCACTAGTGCACTGGGATTTTAGAAGTCTGGAGCCACCAGAAAGAAGTGAAGCAGAGCACAATATTCACATGACACATTAGGCAGTACACAGGATCTTACTTACAATAAGGTAGACACAGCAGTATAGACCACAATCTCTAATCATTTATCCAAGCAAGTTTGTGAAACCATTTTGTGCAGTGCAATCCTACTACTATATTGCTCCTTTACATTGTAGTTTTTGCCCTCACAGGACCACAGAGGCAATCAACAGATTAAAAACACACATATTTTATTTATTGATTTGATTTATATTCCACCCTCCCCCGAAATTGGACTAAGGGCAGGTCACAACATTTCGTTAAACAACACAGTAACTTTAAGACATTAAAATTAAACAAAACAAACAATTTAGGCAAGCTAACATTAAAATGAAATATAAAGCCAATTCCAGTCTAATCAGAATAAGATGGCAACTATTCAAGGCAGTTAATAGCTGGTGTTGGTAGTAGGGCTGCCAAATGCCCCCAGGGGGCGGATTTCCCCCCGCTTTCGAGCCCCGATTTCCGCCGCCCCAGCGTGTGACGTCACATCCGGGGGACGTAGATGCGGCGTGCACGCACCGGGAGATGGCCAGCGATCCCCCGCCAAGGAGGTAAGACAGATTTGGCAACCCTAGTTGGTAGTTAATAGCAGTCTGTTTTCCGACGATGCTCTGTTGATCTCTTTGAGCAGGGCAAATCACAGTGGGCACTATAAGCACTGCAAGCAGTGTGAGCAAGGGTGGCCAAGATGGAATGGATGTCTGCTGCCTCAGCCAAAGGCCTGTCGGAACAGCTCCATTTTACAGGCCCTGCAGAAGTGTGGTAAGTCCTGCAGGGCCCTGCTTTCAAGCGGAAGCATGTTCCACCAGGCCAGGGGCAGGGCAGAAAAAGCCCTGGCCCTGGTCAGAGCTAATTGGACATCTTTCAGGCTGGAGACTACCAGGAGATGTTGCTCTGCAGAGCGTCAAGCTTTCCCGGGCACATATGGGGAGAATCATAAACATATGGAGCAGAGGTCCATCAGTGGCTGTTAGCCACAAGGTATAGATAGGAACTCTCAGTCCGGGGCAAGAGATGCTCTGTATTCTTGGTGTTGGGGGAGGACAACAGTGGGAGGGATTCTGGTGTTCTGGCCCCACTGGTGGACCTCCTGATGGCACCTGGTATTTTTGGCCACTGTGTGACCGAGTGTTGGACTGGATGGGCCACTGGCCTGATCCAACATTGCTTCTCTTATGTCCTTATAACAGTTCCGTAGATATGTTGATCTCTGGCTGCATAGAGCTTTAATAAAACCAGGGGTCATTTCCTGCAGGAGCGCACAGGAGCGGAGCTCCAGCAGTAAAGAGCCCAGGGGGCGGGCACATGCAACAACCCCCACCCCCTACTCCCAGCAGCCCTTAGTCAGAGCAAGAAGCACCCAGGTAAGTTGCAGAGCTCCCCCCGGCCCAAAACAGTCCAGTGGCACCTTTAAGACCAAGTTTTATTCAGGTACAAGCTCTCCTTCCTCTGCAAGGACAGGTCTGCACGCCCCCCCCACCTCCCATAGCTAGCAATCCAAAATAGTCCAGTGGAGCCTGAGCGGTGGTTCTTGCCTTCTGACACACTTCCGGTGATGTCAGGGAGTATGGCATATGCAAATAAGTTATGCTAATGAGCTCCTGCACTTCTTTTTCTACTAAATGACCCCTGAATAAAACCCATCTTAAACAAACAGACAAACATTAAAACCAAACAAAAACACATAATTAAACAATTAAAACAACTAATTAAAAGCCCCACACAGAGTGCATTGCAATAATCTAACCTAGAGGTAACCAGGGCTTATACCACATTTAGTCCCACTTTTGTCCTAAGATAAAACATTATACACTTGAAACACCTCCAACTTGTGGCTGCCTAACCTTTTATTGAAAACCTCCATGGAAGCCTCCTAGATAGGGTATTAACTGTTCTTAGAAGCTTTTCCATGCAGTCACATCAGTTTACATGGCATCAATGAAATGGCAATGAACCATGTGAGGTTTGTATAATGAACTAAGTTTGTCTGCATAGTTTTGTACTTGGTAGTACACGAACCAAAATGTACAGATGGAAGGACTATTTCTTGTCTAAATTGTATAAAAATCATGATTTTATACTGGAACTTTGCAAATAATTCTTCTTTGCTGCTCTCTTTATTCTTGCATTAAGGAGGCCTTTGTTTTTTTAAGTAAAAAGGACAAAAGGTAATGGTATCAAAAGTCCTCTGTGAATGAATTCTGAAGTTAAAAGTTCCAGAAGACACTCCCATGAAAAAGAGCGCAAAACTATTTTTTTCAAAAAGGAACTCACAAAAATAGTGCTCTAATTAATCTTTTAATGTAGCTACAGCTCACCTCTCCAGTCATCATACAATCTGGTCTGTCACAGAGACATTTTATGTACTTCCAATTCTTAATAGTACCTTGTATGTTTTTTAAAACATGAGAATGGAATTCAGTGTCTAAAAAGTAACATGAAAGTTGGTTTTACAAATAGTAGTTTTATTATAAATATACCTATATTATCAATCGAGGTTGGTGAGATTTTAATAAGGGATTTTATTTATAATGAAAAAATCTAAAAGAAAACCTAATTCTCGTCACTCTTGATTCAATATTACAAAAGATATATGGTTACTACTGACTAGTGTCTCCTTCACACAACTCTGTTAACATCTAGCAAACTACGTAATATGTGATGTGACATCATATGGTGTCATTTGTAAGTCACACCACAGAAGAAACATGTTCTTGTACGTGTAAAAATCTTTCCAGGCACCCATTTCACCTCATCAGTATAATTTCATGCACAAACTAAGGCTGTTGTATGCATCATTGAATGAAATGGGACTTACTTCCAAGTAGACTTGCTCATTACGTCCCTACCTCACAGGGTTTCTGTTGTGGGGAGGGGAAGGAAAAGGAGATTGTAAGCCGCTTTGAGACTCCGAGTGAAGGGCGGGGTATAAAATCCAATCTCCTCCTCCACCTCCTCCTCCCTCTTTGAAAGCATTTCTGGGGACCTGATATAAGTGTGTGGTAGCAATATCAAGACGTTAAATAGTCAATTCAATCCACAAGGATCTCCTCAGGAAAAGAGACTGTCAATTCCAGAAAGGCAGCCATGTTAGCCTATTGCAGCAAAACCAAAAACGAGTCTTGGGGCACTTTAAAGATCAACTGATTTACTGAGGTACAAACTTTCATGAGGTGACTTCATCAGACGTAGGACATTCCTCAACGGTTATGTATCATGTTGTTCTGTAGACAAGGAAGGTGTCACGCAGTTTCCACTGGTGACTCAAAAGAGCCTGATTAGCATGCAGCACATATTTAAATGTGTGGATAAATGTCAGCTCAGCTGTTAGCTGCAAGATAGTATGGGGCTGACAATATGTGCCTGATTCCTCTAGATGGCTGGAATTGCCGGAATCCATCAGAACAGAACTGAGGCCCATTATCACTGCCTAACTTCAACAGCACTCCAAACTGACTAAAGATGACCTACAGATGTTTGTTTGTTTGTGCAGTAAACAGAGGCTATTTTTTTTAATCCAGGCAATTTTGTATGGGCATCAACCACTACCATAAGCAGGTAATCTTCAAAGGGTCCTGCAATGATCTACATACATAGAACAGATAACCACAGTGTTTTTGACCAGAGCTACTGGCTTCCACGAAATGCAGCAGTGGGCCCTGCTTAATGAGAATGAGGTAATTTTTTACTTTCCCTCTCAATGTCTTTCTGAATTCTGGGTCTACAGCTCCAAGCAATAACTTCATTTGCACAATGCCAAAATGACCTTAATAAAGGTCATGCAGACTATAAAAACAGAGATATCTTGGAAACACTGCCAAATGGTAACACTTCATTCTCCATAAAATGCAATACTGATTTATTGGGAATTCACATCACTGTGATGTAAAGGTAAAACCCGAGTGCTGTATTCAGCACCTACCTCACAGGGTGTCTGTTGTGGGGAGGGGAAGGGGAAGGGAAAGGAGTTTGTAAGCCGCTCTGAGACTCCGAGTGAAGGGCGGGGTATAAATCCAATCTCCTCCTCCTCCTCCTCTGTAGGATGGTACTTTTCAGAAGGGAAATACTGTTGTCCTAAATACAATCTCTCTCCCAATAGGCAACCTATCCATTAAATGGTGACAAAAATATCATCTGAAATGTCCTTGATGGTTTGTGAGTTTTGTAGCTCAGGAGATATGAGAGTCCGAAAATATTATCAAGGGTAGTTCCATTCCTAGTCTTGAAAGGTTTGGGAATAAGATGACAGCAGCCACACTCACTGGTGTGGAGGAAACACCCTGCTTTCATCCAGCAATGTTAAGTATCGGTCAACAATCAAGCAAGAAGGCTAAACATTCACTATATAGGTAAGTATGAAGCTTCCGTACACCAAAAATAATCTTCAAGGCTTCTAGGTCGCATCTTTTCAGTCACATCGAGTGTGTATGAAGCGAAAGCATTTGGTTTCTCTGTTGCATCTTGAAAAATGTGTGGGAGAACAGTTTCACCTCTACGCAAGAAACATCACAGGCTAGTTGCAAAGGAAGAGTGCAATGAAAATACATGAGCACTTTGGTTGAAGTAAAACTCAAATGGCCTTACACACTCTTTGATCCATTTCCTTTTTGCCTTTGCTGGTGGAGGAGGAAGTAGGGAATAACCGGTAGCAGCTAAATAAGATAATGGTTGAATTTAATTCTCCTGTGCTACAGATATTTAAGTGCAGGGCAGGGCTAATTTTGGGCAGGAACGCACAGGAATGGAGCTCCGGCTGACTCCTGAGTTGGCCACACCCAGCAGGAACTCATTAGCATAATAATCTTTTCAGTCACATCGAGTGTGTATGAAGCGAAAGCATTTGGTTTCTCTGTTGCATCTTGAAAAATGTGTGGGAGAACAGTTTCACCTCTAAGCAAGAAACATCACAGGCTAGTTGCAAAGGAAGAGTGCAATGAAAATACATGAGCACTTTGGTTGAAGTAAAACTCAAATGGCCTTACACACTCTTTGATCCATTTCCTTTTTGCCTTTGCTGGTGGAGGAGGAAGTAGGGAATAACCAGTAGCAGCTAAATAAGATGATGGTTGAATTCAATTCTCCTGTGCTACAGGTATTTAAGTGCAGGGCAGGGCCATTTTTGGGCAGGAACGCACAGGAACGGAGTTCCGGCTGGCTCCTGAGCTGGCCACACCCAGCAGGAACTCATTAGCATAATAGGCCACACCCAACTGCAGAAACTCATTAGGACTGGCTACATTAGGGGTGTGTGGCCTAACATGCAAAGGAGTTCCTGCTACAAAAAAGCCCTGGGTTTTGACAACAAACAAGGTAAACAGAATAAGAAGCAAAAGGTGGGTGTGTATGGATGTTAAGTGCTGGGGTGTGTAGCCTAATAGGCTAATGAGCTGTGCTGTCAGGGCTGTGTCCTAATAAGCTGATGAATTTCTGCTGTTGGGTGTGGCCTATTATGCTAATGAGTTCCTGCTGGGCTTTTTCTACAATAAAAGCCCTGGTGCAGGGTATGCCCACAGATGTGAACCCTTGGGAGCCAGTTGAAGAGCAAGAGCCAAAGGGTCATGGCCTAGAGCTGGGGGGAATATCTGCAAGAAAGGGAGAGAAAGAGAGAAAGGAAGACGGCTCTCTGATCGGAAGCCTCCCCCCCCCTTTTCTGTTTGTTTCTTTTATTGATTTTGCATTGTAAGATGCTTTGGGTCACCACCAGAGAGAAGAGTAGGAAATAAATAAATAAATGCCAGCACAATGCCAGCATAATGGATACATCTGGTATGACTTTATCAAGCTGCAGAGAAGGCATGGAGCTGTGAAACATCATCTGATGTCTACGTTTAGAGGATTGCATTATCTTTGTCAGATCAGGGCCATTTTTGGGCAGGAACACACAGGAACGGAGTTCCAGCTGGCTTCAGAGTTGGCCACGCCCACTACAGCCAAAACCTCTGTGTGCATGGCTACAGAGGGAAGGCCTGGAGAGCGATACAAGAAAGGGAGAGAAAGAGAGAAAGGAAGACAGGCTCTCTGATCGGAAGCCTCTCCCCCCTTTTCTGTTTGTTTCTTTTATTGATTTTGCATTGTAAGATGCTTTGGGTCACCACCACAGAGAAGAGTAGGAAATAAATAAATAAATGGCAGCATAATGCCAGCACAATGGATACATCTGGTATGACTTTATCAAGCTGCAGAGAAGGCATGGAGCTGTAAAACATCATCTGATGTCTACGCTTAGAGGATTGCATTATCTTTGTCAGGTCAGGGCTATTTTTGGGCAGGAACACACAGGAACAAAATTCCGGCTGTCTTCAGAGTTGGCCACGCCCACTACAGCCCAAACCTCTGTATGCATGGCTACAGAGGGAAGGCCTGGAGAGCAATTCCCCCCCGGCGACTCCAAGGCTGGCGGGTGTCATGCCTGCCCCTGCTGATGCCCCTGCTGATGACCCTGAAGAGGCACCTGCCAGCCAGGAGCTTGTGGACTTACAGGCTCCTGAGGACAGTACTGCAGCAGAGACTTACAGGCAAAGAGTGGATCCTGTAGAAGAAAGCTATCTAAGTGGTGAGGAGGATAGAGCCTCCCAGGGAACACCTGCAAGGGATCAGTCTCTGCTGCATCCCAGTAATTCGTCATCAGACTCACCGCCACCTGTAACCAGGCTCCGGAATGTACGGAGACAGCAGCTGAGAGAGCGAAGACAGAACGCACGCATGTGTGCCAGAAGATCTCTTAGCCCTGAATATTGACAGGATCTTGACCTCGCTCCCTGCTAGCTAATGAGCTAATTAGCTAGCACTGTATATCTGCAAGTCTGTTGCCGGCAGTCATTTGTGCTGGCAAACGTCGTTTGACAGGACCTGAATCCTTGTATCTCTGCTCCAGACCTTGTGGAATTCTTATCGGCTTGATCCTCAGCTTTTGACCCTCGGCTTCGTTGACCCTGCTTTCACATAGACTCCGTTCCCCTAGCTGGGAATGCAGTAAAAGTAGCATACTTGCTTGCAAGGACAGAGCCTTCATATGTACGAACACATGGACACTATGCCCATATGTGGCAAACAAATATAGACGAGAGCATATCCAGTAGGGTTGCCAAGTCGTTGCCGCAGCGGGGGGACTCCCGGGCAGCAACTGGAGCGCGCACGTGCGCCACACGCACACCACACGCACGTCACCCAGAAGTGACGTTAGGACGCCGGGCACGCTGGGGGCAGGGCCACGACCCTCGGAGGGAAAACCATAGAGTTTTCCCTCCGATGGTTGTGGCCCTGCCCCCCGCGTGCTCGGTGTCCTAACATCACTTCCTGGTGGCGCGCACGTCAGGGCGGGGTTCCCCCCGGGGCCTGATCCGCCACCAGCGGGGAACGGGCCTCTGGGGCGGAGGTTTCCCCGCCCCCCGGGGGACTTGGCAGCCCTAGTTGGGTGTGGCCTATTATGCTACTGAGTTCCTGCTGGGCTTTTTCTACAAAAAAACCCTCTGTGTCAGATGATCTCCTCAGCGCCAAATCAGACGTGGGCTCAGAGTTCAGTGAAGGAAGCTCCCAAGAGCTGCCCCCCCCATTTTAAAAGTAGAAGTGCTGGTCTCCAATTCAGACTGAGGACATGGTGCAGGGGAGGGCTTTTAAAACTTTGCCCCAAGCTGTTTTCTTTACCGTTATTTATAATGATACATTTATAATATAAATAGCAAAAACATGAAAAAAGTCAACAATTACAGTCAGAAAAACAGAACAGCCTTATTCTAAGAGTCTCAATATATTTCCCCATCGTAAGCGACAGCAGCCTTAACAAACAAAAGGTCCTCCAGTGGAGGACAGAGATGCGTGCCTTCCTGCAAACATACAAAGTACTATTTGAACCTCCTCAAGAAGTCCATTCCAAAGAATCAGTGCCAGGTTCGAAACAGATCTAGCACAAATGAAGAAGGAACAACCAAGTTTACAAGAACGGGGGTCCCCAACGTGGTGTTTGTGGGCAACATGGCTCCCGCCAATAAAGACGGAGGTCACTCCTCTACAATACAAAGTTCGAGTCCAGTGGCACCTTTAAGACCAACAAAATTTAATTCTGAGTATAAGCTTTCATGTGCTTCTACCCAGAATTAAACTTTGTTGGTGTTAAAGCTGCCGCTGGACTCAAACTCTGTTCTATTTCTTCAGACCAACACGACTACCTACCTGAATATATCATCCTCTACTATGTATAGTAGTTCCGTGCGCCTTGATGTTTAGTCATGCCATCCACATGACCACGGAAACGTCTTTGGACAGCACTGGCTCTTCGGCTTTGAAACGGAGATGAGCACCGCAACCCTAGAGTCGGACTTGACTGGCTTTCGAGCAAGGGAACCTTTACCTTTTTACTACGTATATGGGTTAATGTGATTGGCACTGATTACCAAACCAACTACAGCATATTCTCCTGTCCAAGTCTTAGAACTGTCAACTGGTCTCCCGAAGGAATTGTATACAGTTTGATAGGTGTCCTTCTGTGATGGACACAGAAGCTCATGTATCCAACACAGTTATGGTAGGAACTCTGTTACATCAGGGAAGATCTAAATGCCTTAATTTATGCCACTTTCAGCTAATACATCTAAGGTAGGGTCTTCATAATTTCTACTTGTGCATACAAAAGCCCTGTCCATTCAGATGCAAAGCAGTCATGGACGCCTTCTTAGGGTCTGTGCTAGGTTGGTAAGCAGTATAGCAGGTCATTGCGATATATTGTTTTTTTCAGAACTGTCTTGTAGATATATTCATGTTAAGTTCCTGGTAATCCTTTTCTGCAGCTTCCATTGCCCAAATAATCTCAATGGCCTTTGTGAGCATCAGTGCTAGGATAGCTAATAACTTTTCCATATCTCGTCTCATAATTATGCAAATCTACAGGAAATTGGTCTCTAACAGTGCAATCCTAAACACAATTATACCCTTCTAAGTCGATTGAAGTCAATGGGGCTTAGAAGGGTGTTAACACTGCTTAGAAGTGCACTGTAAAGGTATAATTTAATATTTGATCAAATTGGCAGTATTCCTGCCCGCAGCCACCAACTATATAACTGATTCTCCACTTTTCTGATGTTGCTGATAACATTTACACTGTCCTGCAATCACAGACACGGTAGGAGAAAAATAATTTTACATATTGAAATATGTAACGTTTCCCGGAAACATTGAGAAGACCATTTTATATGCCTTAGATCCCATCGCAGTCAAAAATTTTTACAAAAGAGAAATATGGCTGCCACCATCCTCTGGAGTTAGGCTTACTTTTGCAGTCAGACGCTGTTCCAGGTTTCTAGGTTCACTGTCTTATCTCCTGCAGCAGAAGGGGTTTGGGAGGGGCTTTTCATATAATATATTCTGTCCCCGTAGCCAAGTATCCTAGCGGGTCAGAGGATCTTCATTGCCAGATGTAATGTAAGTAGTCTCTTGAATTTATAAACAATTCTCAAGGAAGCTCACAGTAACCTAACAGCCATGTTAAATTTCTTTTGACTGGAGTAGAAGTCAAACAAGAACCAGGAAGTAAACGCCAAAGTACGGTAAGGTTTAAGGGAACAGTGCGCACTTCTTGAGTCATCCTGACCATGTTCACTAACATTTGATACATTTATTTAAAAAATCAGTTGAACAAGCTTGGAAAGTCCGCTGTTGCAGAACAGGATCAGGCCAGCAGATTGCCATTCAGACACTGGAAAGTGTCAAGTAATAGCATGAGCAGTCAGGGTAAATTTACTATTCCAGGAGGCCCTCCCTGAGACCAGCTGCACACTATTAAAAATGTTTGGGAAATACATTAAATATATTATTAGCATAAATAAACCCATAAACCCATTACCCCAGGACTGATAGGTGTAATTTGCAGATGAGAATGATGCAGGCTTTAAATCTACAATTCTATGCACACTTTTATAGAAGTAAGCTCCACTGAATAGAGCGGGACTTCCTTCCAGGTGAACATGCACAGGATTGAGAGAACTGCTGATTTCTTTAAAACTCTGAAAAAGCTGTTATCTGGCTGTGGTCACACGCACCTCTAGATCCGGCATAGTTGTGAATGCCTGGTGGATCTAAAGGAGATGATCTGACAGCAACATCCGGGAAAGGTCCCGCAGTCGTCGGCAACCCATGCTGCTCTGCCACAGAAGTGGAGTTAAAAGACATGGGGGAAAGTCCAGCTCTAACTGGCTGTAATAGGCCGCCGACGGACTTTCCCTGTCCGATCGCTCGAGCATGCTTTCATGCCATTGGGATGGTCTGATCATTCCATCCCGACTCTATGCCGTTGTTCCCCTCACAGTATTGGTGTAGTGGTTAAGTGCGCGGACTCTAATCTGGGAGAACCGGGTTTGATTCCCCACTCCTCCACTTGCAGCTGTTGGTGTGATCTTGGGCAAGCCGTAGTTCTGTTAGAGCTGTTCTCTCAAGGACAGTTCCCTCAGAGCTCTCTCAGCCCCACCTACCTCACACGGTGTCTGTTGTGGGGAGGGGAAGGGAAAGGAGTTTGTAAGCCGCTCTGAGACTCCAAGTGAAGGGCGGGGTATAAATCCAATCTCCTCTTCTTCTTCTTCATCATCACAAACTCCATAGGGAGCCCTCAGTGTAGAGGTGCAATTCCTCGATTCCTCATTTAAGCACATGGGAAAAGAACAGCAACACACAAAAAAAGACTCACCCACGGTTGCATCCGATCACACAGTGACGGGCTGAGCCCGCTAAATCTACAATTCTATGCACACTTTTATAGAAGTAAGCTCCACTGAATAGAGCGGGACTTCCTTCCAGGTGAACATGCACAGGATTTATATTCTGTTTAATTCAACAATAAAGATTAAATTTAATATATATATATATATATCTCTGGAGGAAATAGCCTCGCTGCCCCTCCCCTCCAACTGGCACGTGTGACCAAAGCTTCTGGGTTGTTGTTTTTTTAAATCAATCGAAAATATGTCTAACATCATTCTCATCTGAAAAAGAAACGGTACATAACTCAGTACAGTTTTAATACTGGTCACTGTACTGCCTCAAATCAATCAGTTTTGTGCATCAACCCTTCTTCATCGATGTACCTAATTCTCAACGTTGCCCTATCCATCTATACTTAAAACTGGAGACTGGGGCCACGGACAGACAAGACAGAACCTTCTACAAACCTGAGAAAAGCCCTACGTTTGCAGAAAAACCTGAAATCTAAAAAAAGGAAGAAAGAAAATAAATCGGGCAGTTAATACCCCCTAAAATAATAACGCAGCAACCTAAAAGTAAAACAATAAAGTAGTTTTAAGAAAGAGATGCAACCACGACAGTATTGCCAGCCTTCAAGACTTGGCTTCTGTCCATAAAAGGCAGAGAGGGGGTGGGGCCATTTCCAGGGCTGCTTTGGCCTTTGAGGGAGGACTCATCAGGACCAGGAATAGCAGCAGCCACTAGGCAACTTGTTACCACACGACTTGCACGACTTACCCAGGCCCAGCTGCTTGCTACGGCTCAGCAACCTCCCCACTCCCGCC
>NW_015159780.1:155257-163283 GCF_001447785.1 Gekko japonicus
GGTTCAGCAACATCCACCCTCCTGCAAAAGTTCTTGTTGGGGAGTGATCAGACTTTCAAATAAGGATCTGGGATACCCAGCTTCCAAACCCGCTCTGATATGGAAGATCACTTAGTGACTTTGGGCCAGTCACAAACATTCAGCCTAACTTACTTCACACAAGGTTGTGGTGAGGATCAAATGGGGGAGAGAATGATGTTTCGGGAGCCCACTGGGGAGAAAGGTGGGATATAAGTGAAGTAAATAAATAATAAATATAACTGAAGATGAAAGTAGATAAAAGGTAGGTTTTATCTGAGAGCCAGTTCGGTGTAGTGGTTAAGTGCGTCTGTCAAAGGTGCCACCCACCAAGCCTCATTTTATTCCCAGGAGGCCGCTCGTGCCAGTCATAGCCTTCCAGGTGTGTCTCTGCTACCAGGTCCCAGGTGGGTTCCAGAGATGCTGGCCATGATGTCGAGCTCACTGTGCTCCCAGATGGCAGGAACCCAGGAAGATACCGTGGGTGTAACTTCTGCTTGTCATCCCCTTGCAAATTCATGCTGCTTGTGCCCAGGTCCAATACAAGCTCCAGATAGGCAGCCCTCTGGGACTTGCTTTGCCAGCAGCTGGCACTAGCATGGGGGGAGGCAATGGGTGTGGCTCGTGTCCATCATCGGCTCCAAGACTTCCACCATTTGGGAGAGCAAAATATCTTAAGTCTGCCCTGACTTACACTGTGTAGGGGTGAGAACTTTTCAGAGATGTGATGCTATAAATCTGTCACTGCCTGCGCTATAAACATTCACTTTTGTATCCTGCCATGGTTACAGATCCAGCAGCTTTTGCTAGTTTGGATAGTGTCCCAGGCAATGCCAAAACTATCTCCCAGCAGCACAAGCAGAAATGTTGCACTGGATTGACGTGTCATGTGTTTTGGATGCCTGTTGGACAAAGGGAGGGAGAGATGTATGCAGGGGTCATTTCGTAGAAAAAGAGGTGCAGGAGCTCATTAGCATAACTTATTTGCATATGCCACACCCCCTGACATCACCGGAAGTGTGTCAGAAGGCAACACCCACCGCTCAGGCTCCACGGGACTGTTTTGGATTGCTAGCCATTGGGAGGGGGAATGTGCAGATCTGTACTCACAGAGGAGGGAGAGCTTGTACCTGAATAAAACTTGGTCTTAAAGGTGCCACTGGACTGTTTTGGACCGGGGGGCTGGGGGGGGGGCTCTGAAACTTACCTGGCTGCTTCTTGCTCTGACTGAGGGCTGCTGGGAGCAGGGGGTGGGGCTTGTTGCATGTGCCCGCCCCCTGGCCTCTTTACTGCCGGAGCTCCGCTCCTGTGCGCTCCTGCAGGAAATGATCCCTGGATGTATGAAAATAGGGCATTTCTGCAACTGAAAAGAAAACTGAAATTTGATATACACGCTGCAATCCTACTCATTCTGAGTACTGGAAAGTCTAAAACTGGGGCTGCTTCCATCTTGGCTCCCTAACTGGAGTGCCTTTTTGAGGGGGAGCTTCCACACATTATGCTGTAATTGTCCTGGTTACAGGTTCTCCTTATCTTCAGTAGATTTTCCCCAGAACTGCTTTCCTGTAAATTTTTTTTGAAAGAACACAGCCCAAGTGTGTTAGCGTGCCACCTGGAGGAATGGAGAGCATTTTCCTGCCCTGCAAAGGTCCTGCCCACATTGGTGCCATTTTCCTGCCCCCTCACAGGCACCATTTCCCCTACATTTTCCTTGCCATGCCACCAGAGCACTTTATGCATTTTTAAAAATGAGTTAACTATATAGTGGTATCACGCAATAGCACTATAATGATGTGGTGTTGTAGTTAAGAGCGGCAGACTCTAATCTGAAGAACCAGATTTGATTCCCCACTCCTCCGCATGCAGCCAGCTGGGTGACCTTGGGTCAGTCACAGTTCTCTCAGAGCTGTTCTCTCAAGAGCAGTCCTCCAAGAGCTCTCTCAGCCCCACCTACTTCACAGGGTGTCTGTTGTGGGGAGAGGAAGGGAAGGATATTGTAAGCTGTTCTGAGACTCTGAGTGAAGGGCGGGGTATAAATCCAATCTCCTCCTCCTCCTCTTCTTCCAATTATCTATTTCAAATTTTATTATAACGTTATAGAGTATGCATGAAGAAAAGAACCAGGGGCGGCAAGTCACCATGGCAGCCATGATGACCATGCCTGCCAAAATTAATGAGGAGTCACCGCAGAGCACAAATGGATGAGAAAAGTTTTTAAAGTGTGCAGAAAACTCCTGCATGAGGAAGCTCTACCACCGATGCACATGCCTCTGCATTTGGAATGAGGGCAACACAGAAAATTATCCCCATGTGGAGACAGCTTGGGACATTTTTAGTTCTTTCTTTTGAAACTCAAGTCACAAAGAGAGTCTTGTAACTGCAGCCAACACTCCATTACGGAGCAAATCAAGGCACAGGTAAAACGATACACTGAGCTACGGGTGTTCCACATCGGTCCTAGGCTGAGAACTGTTGTGTTCTAATGGTCCAAAATTCCTTTTAATCCAACCTATTGCCTAACTATCTGCTTAGCAGCCCCAAGATAGATTGCTGCATGCAGTGTGCCATAGGCAGAAAGAGGCTGTACTGCAGGGGTGTTCTCAGAGCAGAGCACTCGTCTAAGTGCATTAGGCTATGCCAAGGAAAAAATCTTCTCAGGGAAGGATGCTTTCTCAGCCCCAAATGCTCTTTGTATACCTATGTAGTCAATGTATGTGCCTCTTTTTTACCCCATGGGAGACTGGCAGGGGCAGGACTGGCTGTAACAGTGATTTTCCAGTGTTACTGGATACTCAACGATTCACCTAAAATTCTGTGGCAAACCATGGACTTTGGGGGGTGAATCCTAGAACATTCCACTATGTAGCCAGAAGTGATGTTGTGGCAGTATTTAGCCCCTTAATTCCCTCCCCCCATTTGTGGAACAGGGGAGTGCCAGCAGGAGGTGGGGAAATGCTGACCTTACCCTCAAGGCAACTAACTTTTTTTTTAAAAAAATATTTTAAATATTTAAAACTACACAAGAATGCACTAAAAAAGGAACTATCATCACTCCTTTAATCAAAAGGGCTGTCTTATATGCTGGGATGCCAACCTCCAGGTGGTAGCTGGAGATCTCCTGGGATTACAACTGATCTCCAGGCAACAGAGATCGGTTCATCTGGAGAAAGTGGCCACTTTGGAAAGTGGACTCTATGGCATTATACCCTATTAAAATCCCTCCCCTCCCCAAACCCTGCCCTCCTCAGGCTCCACCCCCAAATTTCTAGGTATTTCCCAATCCAGGGCTGGCAACTCTATTTATATGTGTTTATTTATTCATTATTATTCTTTTGGCCCCCCGAAGGGGATTTTTTTAAATTGCATTTTATATAAGGACTAAAAACTGCAATGAAAATAGGGGAAGGGAACTACATTTAAGGAGAAAGAAAAGATAACCACTACTAATGAAAAACCCAAGAGAGGAGATCATCAAATCAGCTTGTACACAATGCCATCCCTTAAAACGCTAACAATTTTATGAACTTAGTCAGATATGCTAATATAACTTTTAAATCTTAAATTTAGCTGTTGGAAAAAGACCCCTAAGCATCTCAATATTAACAACAGTATTTTCAAAGGCACAATTCAGAGTCCTTCAGCCTTCATTTTTTCTTATCCTGTCTTTTCCGCAGTTTATAAGGACTTTTAGGAGCCTCTGCCCCTTTCTCAGACAGAGAGTCCTCTCCAGAAGACCCCGAGTCCAGCTCTCCTCTGGACTTACTGTCCTTTCCCTCTTTATCCACCTCTTCTGGCTCACCCAGCTGGATTCTCAGAAAGTCCTGTGCTTTGGAAACAGAGTCAATCTTTTCTTTTTTGTCCTGAAGTTTGAAGGTTACGCCCTCTGGATATAACCACCGGTAGCTAATTGCATTTGTTTGAAGAAAAAGAATTAAATCTTTATATTTCTTTCTCCTTTGTCTTATTTCAAATGAGATATCTTTCAGAATCCTGATGATACTGTCCCCAATTTTCAAGGGTGTCTCCGCCGTCGCTCTTAGGATACAATCCCTCACGTGCCTCTTCGAGAATCTCATTACTATTTCCACAGGCAGATTATTCTTTTTTATGTATATGGAATAGTACCTGTAGGCCATTTCGCTCATGAGATAGTCCGCTTTCAAATCTGTCACTGGAGCCAATGCTTCGCTCATCATTTGCTTCAGATTCTCACCCTTAGTCTCTGGGACACCTTGGAAACTAAGGACCAGGTTTGCCTTCTCCATTTGTAATTGTAAAAGCTATTCTTCTGTTGAAATTTGCTTCTTTTCCAATTTTGTACCTCTTTCTTCACCTTTTGAGCAGTGGCATCAACTTCTTTCACTTTCTCAGCTGTTTGTTCCGTAATTTTAAGAGTCTCGTTCAATTGTGTCTGCTGAGTAGTGATACACTGGTTCATTGTTGACAGCTGTTCATTGAGATTAGTCATCTGATCCAGCAGGGGGTGCAGGGACTCTGCCAACATTTTGGCCAACTCAGTGGTTCCTTCCGATTGTGGACTCTCAGCTACTTTCACTTTTAAAAGTTTCTCCTTCTCCGTCCTCTTCCCCACCATCTTTATGAGTTGTTAAGTTTCACAAAGATTAGCAAAGTCTCTGAATATGCGCTCAAACGCTCATACACGCCTTGGTAAGTCTTTCCCAAAAGGTTTCGTCGCTTTTGTTTCCACTCCCCCCCCCCGGTCTCGCTTTTAAGTTTATGCACATGAGAGGGGCCCCTCCCCCGCTCGCTTTACTTTCTAGTTCGTGGGGTGGGGAGCTTTCTTTTTGAATTGCAAATACGCCTTAATCCGACTCACAGTTCATCTTCAGTCATACAACCTTGTTTAGCCTCCGTTTTAACCGCTCGATCTCCAGCGCTTGCTCCGGTCAGCGTCACTTCTTCCATTCGGACACTCAGCAGGAGGACCATCGGGACGGAGAAGCGCCTCGATTCCTCAGCATTGCGCTGGCGAAGAGGCGATCTCTCAAAAGTCCCCTGGCCAGGCTCTGTGGGAGGTAGCGATTCCTCGCCCCCCCCTTTCTGCTGGTGCACAGCTTCCACCCCCCGGGAGGTCCGGGAGGTGAGTCTGCTCAGCGCACCGCCATAGACTGGAAATCCATGTGTTTATTTATTCATTAATGGAATCCTGTTCCATCCTCTAGACGAAAGCTATCACACTTCTAAATGAATCCAAAAGGCGTTCATCCCAGACCAGAATATTTTTACTGTTGTCACTGTTTACATCAACAAGCACCACAGCATTCTTTCAATAACTGAAGATTTTTACATGCCTCCCTCTGATTGCATTCTTGTGATAATTCAGTAGAATAAACCATCTCTTATGATCTCATACAATCTCATAATTAATATATGGGTGCAACTTAAAGCAACATGCACAGAACCAAAATAGACTACAAACTTATGAGGTCATTACTAGAACCTGACAGCAAGTTAAATTCTCACTTTATATTCTTCACATGGTAACAAACAGAACAGTCCTAAAGAGTTACACCATGCTAAATCCACTGCAGCTAATGGGATCAGAAGAGCATAACTCTGTTTAGGTAAAGGTAAAGGTTTCCCTTGCTCGAAAGCCAGTCAAATCTGACTCTAGGGTTGCGGTGCTCATCTCCGTTTCCAAGCTGAAGAGCCAGCGCTGTCCAAAGACGTTTCCGTGGTCATGTGGCTGGCATGACTAGACGCTGAGGCACACATAACGCTGTTACCTTTCCACCGAAGTGGCACCTATTTATCTACTTGCAGTTTCTTGCTTTCAAACTGCTAGGTTGGCAGGAGCTGGGACCAGAGATGAGAGCTCACTCCGTCATGTGGCACTCGGGTCTCGAACTGCTGACACCAACCTTCTGGTCTGCAACTCAGCATCTCAACCACTTGAGCTCTTGTAGCAACAGTGTCATAACCTGGAGGCTTGCTAGCTACAGTCACCACATATACCAAAGAACTTGGGCTGGAGCTTGCCAATCCTGGGTTGGGAAATTTCTGGAGATTTTATAGGTGGAGCCAGAGAAGGGCAGGGTTTGGAGAAGTGAGGTATCTCAGCTGGGTCTCATAGAGTCTGCCCTCTGAAGCAGTCATTTTCTTTGGGGGAACTGACCTCTGTTATCTGAAGGTCAGATGTCATGCCAGAATATCCCCTGACCCCATCTGGAGGCTGGCAACCCTATCTTGGGCCACGGGTAGTTTTGCCAACCTCCAGGTGGTGGCTGGAGATCTCCCGCCATTACAACTGATTTCCAGGTGACAGAGATCAGTTCACTGGAGAAAATGGCTGGTTTGGAGCATGGACTCTATGGCATTATACCCCATGGTAGTCCCTCCCCTCTTCAAACTCCACCCTCCTTCATCTAGGGCTGCCAAGCCGCGGCGGGGGATCTGCACGTCTTCACAGGATCCCTGCCGCGGGGGACAGTGATATGCGTTGCACCGCCGTCGCCAGGATGTGATGCTATGCGTCGCTCTGGCAACGGGGCTGTTTGGAGTCCCGTTGTCAGAGCGACGCGTAGTGTCACATCCTGGCGACGGCGGTGCAACGCGTATCGCTGTCCCCCGCGGCAGGGATCCTGTGAAGACGTGCGGATCCCGATCTCCAGCGCTTGCTCCGGTCAGCGTCGCTTCTTCCATTCGGACACTCAGCAGGAGAACCATCAGGATGGAGAAGCGCCTCGATTCCTCAGCATTGCGCTGGCAGCCCTAGCCATGAGAAGTCAAACTGATGGATGCTAAGAGACTCTGTGTCATGTGACACATGAATGTGTGAACTCGCCCTTCCAAATTCAGATCTGCCCATCGTCATAACTATGCACAGGCTGTTCTAGCTTTCACGAAGCCTCTGTAGAATCTGTGACACTGCTGAGATGTGATTCAGCAGAGAAGGGAATTCAGACACCCAGGGTATTAAGTAGCGATTGCAGTTACTACATAATTAATTTCTGGAGGGTAGCTGTGTTGGTCTGCAGTGGAAGAGCTAGATTCGAGTCCAGTAGGTCCTTAGAGACCAAAAAGATTTTCGGAGTAGAAGCTTTTGAGAGTCAAAAGCTCCTTTGGTCAGATTGTGCAGGAGGGAACTTTGACCCTCAAAAGCTTGTTAGTCTGTAAGGTGCTACTGGACTCGCATCTAGCTCTACATAATTACTGTAATATCATGTGGATTCACCTTAATATCTCTTAAATGTAGATACCTGTTTCCCTCACATCTGTCTCCCAACCAGATCAACAAAGATCTTTTAAATCTCTTTTCCTACCATCCTTATCAATGAGGAAACTGTTAAGAGGATAATTCCTTTGAAAAGGGTAGACAAAGTTCATCTAATATTGCATGGGGGGGGGGGAAGTGTACATGAGCAGAATAAACTGAAAACTGAAACCATGTAAGCAAACAAGTAGGAAGGAAGGGGGAGGGAATGGAAGCAACCTAGATAACTGCAGGAAACATGGATGGAAAGCAATCATGTGGCTATCTAGAGCTTTCGATAGTTTAGTTGTAGAAACAGAGGCACGCTTTCTCAATAAACAACCAAATCCAAACTCCTATGTAGATGGTAAATGACCTCTGAGTGTGGGGTTAATGTACCCATGTAAGTTCCAGCCATAGGATTCAGGGCTCTTTTTGTAGAAAAAGCCCAGCAGGAACTCATTAGCATAATAGGCAACACCCAACAGCAGGAACTCATTAGCATATTAGGCCACACCCCTGACAGCACAGCTCATTAGCACATTAGGCCACACCCCCATGTTACCAGAAGTCTGGTTATCCAGCCACACCCACCTTTTGCTTGTTATTCTGTTTACCTTGTTTGTTGTCAAAACCCAGGGCTTTTTTTTGTAGCAGAAACTCCTTTGCATGTTAGGCCACACACCCCTAATGTACCCAATCCTAATGAGTTTCTGCTGTTGGGTGTGGCCTATTATGCTAATGAGTTCCTGCTGGGTGTGGCCAACTTGGGAGCCAGCCGGAACTCCGTTCCTG
>NW_015159780.1:163312-209314 GCF_001447785.1 Gekko japonicus
TATACTTACTCGGTGGTAGAAAGTGCCATCAAGTTGCGCTGGACTTACAGCAACCCTGCAGGAGATAAAGCTAGCCTGGGCCATTCAGTTCAGGGCACATACTTACTTGCCACATTCTTCTTACACAGAAGAAGAGGGGCATGGGACTTAAGGGACTCAGCATGACATATGGCCTAATGTCCCACATGGTCAGAGCCACCATAGAGAGTGCTTTTAAGCAGTGATCGTATAGTAAATAGTTGTCTGTTTTGACCCAGAGAATCCTCATAATAAGTGCCTCTGTGATTCGCTTTATGATCAGAAAGGAAATATCTTCTGACCTCCTGGTAATGATTTATTAGTTAATGAGGGTCCTCATTAAGTAGAAGGAGTGTTGAGATAAAACACAAGGCAGCAATGGCAGATCAAGGCCAGAATATTTTATTTCAACAATGTGGAGATACCTTCTGCAGGAGTTTTAAGCTTTCTCTTGCTGCGTGAATGATGCAATGGTGATCTGTTACATAGCATCAGTGATCTACCAACAGATTTCACCTGGAATTATGGCATCCATAATTTACTCCCTGAAACTATTGAGGAGTGCATGTGTGTGTGGGAAGGGAGCCCTGGCAGGCTGCTTTGATTGTGCACATGGGGCCGTAGTAGTAGTAGTAGTAGTAGTAAGATTAGCATTGTTGATTTAGTTGGCTGTTAGCCATCTTCTTAAAACAAAGGAGAGTTTAGAGTTTATTTACATTTCCTGCATTGTATTTTAGTGAACACCTGGATGAAGCATCCTCTCCATGGTCTGCTGCAAAAGTTGGGACAATGGTATGGATACCCTCCTGTATCTTTAGATAAAGGGAAGGACCCAAATACATCAAGAATTGGCTTGACTTCAGGGGTCTGCAAGAAGGCTCATGGACCATCCACCTCCTATGTGATAGAACCCCACTTCCATTTTTGTTGGGATGAACTACGTTAGCTTTCATCTCTTCAAACTGTCACCTGGCCCCTCTTCTCTCCTCTTATACTAGCGATGAGCTGCTCTGCAGAAAATTTCTGGTGATTCCTAGAGAGGCATAATACCACTTCCAGAAATCCCATAGAGTTTCTAGTGATTCCTAGAATGGACTGACATCACATCTAGGTTTTCACTTTCCTCCAGCCAGCTGCAGGAGCAGCAGCACGAAACTGAGAAGCCTGTATAAAAAGGCAAATGAAATTGTTGGCAACTAGGGCACAACTGGTAGATCTTGTGCAGCCAATTTTAGAACTAAATGGCAACCATTTTTGTCCTTCTAGAGGCGTGCAGTACTCTGGATTATTGGTTTGACAATATGGCCTAATCTGTTTGGACTCTTTGGGTATAAATGATTCTGCTAATACCTGAGTTGGAACAGATGCCCTTCAGGGATATTCTGGTTCTTCACTTCTGTAATTCTGATTATAGAAACAAGGAGCACCTACTGAAGTAGACATCCCTGTCCTCTCATCAACTCCGTTATATCATCACCCTACTATTAGGTTCCTAGCCACTGACAAAACAACTACAGCACACTGACTACTGGAGAGAATATTTTGTTACCATGTGTTTGAAGTACTCTTTAAGGACAGCACAATAGAATAGATTTTTTTTTTTTTAAAAAAAGAAAATACGAGAAGATCCCACACTCCTCATCTGATTATTGTAGAGGTTTGTTTCCCAGTACTGTACTCCAGTTTACTTTTCCACACAGTGTTCTATTCTAAACTGCCTTTCAAAACTATAATCACCAGTTCAGAAAAAAAAAAACTTATTGCTCATGTATGTACATATTTTATGCCAGCAAAAATATCATACATTTACAGCTACTTTTCAATCTCTTTTGCCATTTTTTTAAAAAAATCTATTTAAAGCATTTAATGCAGAATGTTTTCAGTATTTGCTAACTGTGCTGACATTCAGCCATATTCTGGGACTTATTAAGTACGTGTGTGACTTTGTATGTATAAGAAGGGAAAGGGAGACTACAATCACTTCCTCTGGTTTGTAAATAGAGAAAGCTGTTGCAGCGATCTCTTATCTATCCAGAATTATTCATTTCATACTGGTAGCCAAAATGAAGTTATCACTTTATCTGAAGACTTACGTTTGTGCCATGAGCATCCTATTCTTCATCTTTCTTCCTTGCATTTTAAGCATATGTTATTTTGGGGGTTATACTTTTATATTCACTTTTATTCAATGCTTTATTACAGCTTGCTCCCAGCAAACTTTTTAAAAAACACAAATATCAGGGGGATGAATTCCACTGTGTCTTTGGTAACTTTAAAATAGCCAATTCAATATTACCATACAATTTATTTTTTTGGGGGGGAAATATGCTGGAGTGATTAAAAACAAAGGTCAAAAGTCACAGTGGATAATAGCTGATGATGTTGATAGTGCTAATTATATATTACGACAGGATAAAAGGAGGAAGGGAAATATGAGAGCAAGGAGAAAGAAAAACAACCCAAGTGCTGAATTTAACAGAAAGAAAAATAAACTGGGGGGAGGGGGGAGACTTTAAATGTCTTTGTAGTTCATTGTCATGATTCAAAGACATAATGAAGCCTGAATTAAAAATGTCACTTTCTGTGAATGTTGATAACTTGGGTCTTTGTTGTGCAAGTCAAAATGTGTCTGTTTGATGGGTTAAAATGACAGTTTGAAAATGGAAGATGAAGAAGGTATAAAAAAGGGGGGGGGGAGAAAGCCCACCAAAAAAGACATCTCAGAAGTAGGCCCATAATGTAGTACTTTACGGAGGAGACCTGTAGGGTAGGAGCCAGTATCTTTAGGAAGTAACCAAGCAGCACTAAAAGGCAATGTCCATGGCCAATCAAAACTATTTCTCTAGCTGCTGGGGCTCTTGCATCTCTGGCTTTACACTAGACTGGAAACCCTTTGTACTAATTGCCAGACTGTACCAGATTTTCTGGTTCAGTTCCATCCTATAATTGGCTGACAATGATGGGCAAGGAAGGGGAAAAATTCAAACTCACCACTCCAAGCAGAGGGTCAGAAATGGTTTCACAGGGGGAGCACATCATTGCTTGGCACTAAATGCAGGGGTTAAGAAAGCGTTATCTGCCCTGGCCTCTAATTCCTAGGGTAGAAGGGGGGTGGGGGCAAGGAACCAGGCTGTTGAGAACAGGAATGGGATCTTGTAGACAAGCAGGACTGTCTCTGCCACAACAGCAAGGCATGCCTGCACACGGCCAGCACGAAACGGTGGCGATTTCAGCCTATGTTTTCCTCTAACCTGCAGATACTCATATTTATCCCCTCCCCCAATCTGCAGTTCCGGAACTGTGAAATTCTAAACATGCCTTCCCCTTGCAGGCAGCCAAGTATTTGCTGGCAAAGACTTTTGTCTAGATACCTATGCATTCAGCAAATAAAATAAAATAAACCTGTCTCATCATTACTTGCGATAGGAACGGCCAATACCCTGCTGTGCAATTTTGTTACTTGCCAACTTTTAATTGGTCGATATCCCTGCATCATTCTCACTTCTAGAAATATTGCACTGATATTACTGACGCTGTTAAAATCAACTTGTTATTGACTTCACAAATAACAGCTGTCGTTCTAAAGATGAAACAACGTGGATTTCTCCAAAACTTTGACAGGATCCCTCCGCCCACTCAAGTTCAAACAAGAGGCCCCCCCCCCGCACGCGCACACACACCCCAACAAACACACGTTTCAGCCACTAAAAAAACACCAAATTAGAAAAAAAATCCTTCTCCCAGCTTCAGAATCTTACAAATGGAGAGGACTAGCACACCATTTGAAGGCTGAAATTGTTCTTCAGCTTTTTTAAAAAAAACAAGAACACTCATGTAGGAAACGAAGTACCGGTCTGACCTTAATCCTAGACTTGTACATTAAGTTGATGGTATGCAAAGGTATGCCCACCTATGCCTTCAAGGCGAAATTTGGTGGCACAGCATCCCCTTAAAACTTTTTATTACAAGCCTTTGATTAACCCTATCGCCTCCGTTTGATGTCCCACGTTCATACAGATTTGTTGTTTGGTAAAACTGCTGCTATGCCAGATGCTCGCAAAGTTTTCAAAGCTAGGCCAAATCAGGTTGACAACCCAACAACAAAAGGAGTGGAGGAGTTAAGCGAAAGCTTACCTTTCGAACCCTGCACAGAGCTTGTCTTTCTGAGACCTACGCCAGCTGACAACTTGCAGAATTTCCTCAAGCACAATGCCCAGAACAGGTGGAATACTAAGAGATGGCAAACACCTGAGAGCAGGACAAGAAAGCTCTAGGAAATAAGAAACCAAACCAGTAAAATGTCTTCCCAGAGACACAGTCAGCTCTTGTGCATGGGGAATTACGAATGCTCTGGCTATAGACTTTTGTCCAAAGCTGTAGTTCCCCCCCCCTCTTTCTTTTCTTTCTTTCTTTTCTCTTTCTTTTTTTTTAAGTGAAGCTAGATTAGTTCATACAAAACTCAACAATACAGCACTGAAACCCATTGTTGATATTCAACATTTTTCACATAGCGGAACAGAAGAGACAATACGGTATCTAGGAAACCACGGGCTGGATTACAAAGTGATGCTATCTCTTCCTTCTGGTGGGCCTGTAATCCTTTTTTTAGCCTACCACAGCAAAATAAAATGACATGCAATGCAATAAACTGTAAAAAAAAAACCCCTTCCACATCAGTTAGGCTACAATCCCTTTTTTTTAAAAAGCAAGGAAGGTAATAATGGAACATTAGCCTATGAAATCTAAATCAGTTTTTAAATATAGGTAACCGAATGATCACCCATCTCTTTGCATTGCTTGGATGCCAGTACAGAATCATTATTATTATTAAAAAAATACAGTTAACATTAAACATTCCTCAAGTGAGGACACTGAGGACAAGCTTTCAAAAGCTGATTTATTTTGCAATTATGCTGAGACCCAAATATGCCTCTGCTGTTTTTAGATTTCCTATTTCCCCTCCTCACTGCAGACCTGGCCATTCACACATCAATCACAATATTCTAGATCAAGTCATGTTTCTTATACAGTTGCCTAGCAGGCTTGTTATCTCTAGCTAAGCTTGTTGAATGTGTGATTAATATTCAAATGCTTAAATTTCATAAGTAATAGCTCCAGTTCACAATCTGGGTTGAGGCGAGTTTGTTTCTCTCAGCAACTCTACTTTTCAACACCCTCTTGAGAAGAAAGCTTTTGGTTAATGGCATTTCAGGAAAAGCTCTCAGAACTTTGAGCAAATGGCTCATCTTCTGTTTAACCCTCCAGTATTTCATACCACCAACCTCGGAGCCTCACTCCGCTTCTACTGAATCCAGTGCCCGTGTTTTCCTCCGAACACCAAATAGTCTAGGTAGCCACCGAAAGTGATTGTTCCTACCAGTTTCTTTTCATCACTGCTGCAATTGACCAATTGACAACTGATTGATGGTTATCTTTTCACTTCAACAATGAAAGAAATTACCATCACTATGGCTATGTACAGTAAATGCCTCCGGAGTAAATTACATGATTCTAAAATTCTCCTTAGCTCACTTAGTAAAACATCAACACAAAAAGTTTCCCTCTCTCTCTCTCTCTTTCTCTCTCGCCTCTCTTCCTATACTGCAGATCTGGCCTTTCCCTGTCAGCCCCAGAAAAGAACTTGACAGCTTCTTTAAAAAGAGTATAAAAGAACTTGAATAAGGGATGGCACAAGGCCTGTGGAAGGCTTCCATTCTCCGCAAGCAGCTATTCTTTTGCAAAGAAAAAAAATTAGGCATGTGAGTAAAGATAAGCCACATAAGAATACAAGAATATTCCCAGTGACCTTGGACGGTTGCTGTTATTCCCATCATTCCATTCTGGGCAGGAAAAGCTTCAATATGTGAACTTTCCAAGTCCAGCTAGGTTATTCCAGATGTGTGCTGTTCAATCCAGATGTTACCCATCCCCGATAAAATTGCAACCTAGTGGCTCACTTATTGGGCAATTAAAGTTGAATCTTAAGAAAAGTTATCTGAATAGTTTAATTAATGGGTTTATTTACTTAATCTATACCCCACCTTTCTCCTCAGTGGAGACCTAAGAAACTTGCATCCTTCTCCTCTCCTCCAGTTTATCTTCACAGCAGCCCTGTGAGGCTGGTTAGGCTGAGAGGGTGTGACTGGCCCAAGGTCACCCAGTGAACTTCCATGGCAGAGTGGAGATTTGAGGCTGGGTCTCCCCGATCCGAATCAGATGCGTTTATATCCCGCTTTTCTCCCAAACCAATTTCCCACAAGCCGCTGCTCCGCGCTCACGCTTCCCTTTGCCCCAGTCGTACGTGTCAATTTCGCACTATGTGCTGTGTGGCCACATTTCCCCCCGCCCCAGCTTCGCCTGATTTTCGCCGCGTCTACTCAATCCTGGGTTTTGAGGATTGAGTAGACACGGGGGAAATCAGGGGCAAAGGGAAGAGCAAGCATGGAGCAGCGGCTTGTGGGAAATCGGTCCCTATCAGTGTTCCCTCTAAGCTGAGTTCTTGTGAGTTAGCTCACAGTTTTTTAGCCTCCAGCTCACACATTTTTGCCTTCGCTCAGGAAGGATGGTTCCAGAGCAAACTGATTTATGCAGTAGCCAAATCGCTCGTTCACAACTTTAATGCCAGTCGCTCACAAAGTAGAATTTTTGCTCACAAGACTCCACAGTTTAGAGGGAGCATTGGTCCCTATCTAGGACTCAAAGAGGCTTAGATCATCATTCTCCCCTCCTCCATTCTCTCACAACCACCACCCTGTGAGAAAGGCCAGGCTGAGAGCCTGTGATGGGCCCAAGGTCACCCAGAGAGCTTTCACAGTAGAAGCGAGGACTCACACTTGGGTCCTGGTCCGAAGCACTACCCACTATGCCATGCCATCAGATACGATAACCACTGCACCACGCTGGCTCACTAGTCCTTAAAGGAACACCTTTAGTTAAACAGGACTGATTTCTCCTTACACGAATCGGTTGTCTGGGAAGTATTACATAATTCCATACCACAATCCACACTTTGCACAGATACACGATTAGCTTTTCTCTCCGGAGTGATCGGCGCGACACCTTCCATTCCTTTAGCAGAGAAAACAGTGTTGCTCTTACCTGCAACTGTTGTTCATCGAGTTGTCGCTGTGCCCGGCACATCTGGGAATGTGCAGGCACGCAGGCCAGCTACCAGAAGATTTTTTAGCTAGCTTAGTAACAGAGCAGGAGGATCCCCTCCCAATGGGAGCCATTGAGGCCATTTTCCCGCCCAACAGTCACGTGCTCCGGAGAGGAGCTCCACACTCTCCCTCAGTTCTCCTGAGCCATGGCTGTGACTCAGAGAAAATTTTTTAATAACAGAATGGCTCACAGTGGGGTAGGAGGGAGAGAAGTATGCCTGAGCAGTGACAGTTTGATGAACAACAGTTATGGGTAAGTGCAACACTGTTTTTCATCTTTGTTGTCCTGTGCAGTCCAACATGGGAGACTAGCAAGCTGGTTTACCAGGTGGTGGAGTGAGCGATTCATTGGAAGACTGAATGCAAGGCTACTGTCCCTACTGAAGTCTCCTTCTTGTATTAATGTCCACAGAGTAGTGCTTAATGAAGGTGTCTGTAGGTGAGCAGGGAGCTGCCTTGCACAGAACAGACAATGAGATGCCCCATTGAAAAGCTGCCAGTGCTGATAGAGCCTTTGTCAAGTGTGCTTATACGTGTAAGGGACACTGGACCGATGGTTGTTTGTAAGTTCTCTTGATGTTAGAGGCAAACCTCTTAGAGATCATCTGGGCTGACAGGGCCTTTCCCTTAGAGGTCCGGCAAAACAAACAAATAATTGTGGGACCTTCCTGAACTCGCTTGTTCTCTTTAAATAAAATACTAGGGCATGCTTTACATCTAATGTGTGTAGCCTCTTTTCTGCCACTAACGATGGGTGTGGGGAAAAGGTGGGATGTCCTGGCTCAGGTGGAATCTAGAAACTACCTTTGGTACAAAACGAATGTTGGGTCTTAGCACTACCTTTTGGTTGTGGAACTTTACAAAGGGATAATCGTCTCTAAGCACTGTAATTTCCCCTACTCTCCTCGCAGAGGTAATAGCTACTAGAAATGAAACCTTGAAGGAAAGATGCTCAAGGGAGCAGGTGGCCAAAGGTTCATAGGGAGGTTGTATTAGATGGGTCAGGACTAGTGACGGAGACCATTGAGGCGCAATGGGAGCCCTAGGCGGATACATGTTGCTGAGGCCCTTGAGGAATCTCCTAGAAACCCCATGTGAAAAAGTTTTTTCCCTTCCAAGGGGACATTGAAAGCAGAAATTGCTGTTAATGGATTTTAATAGACGAATTTGGTAATCCAGCATCCTTTAATGACAGTAGGTATTCTCAGGGCTTTTTTTGTAAAAAAAAGCCCAGCAGGAACTCATTAGCATAATAGGCCACACCCAACAGCAGAAACTCATTAGCATATTAGGCTACACCCCCGACAACTGTCCCCACTGAAGTCTCCTTCTTGTATTAATGTCCACAGAGTAGTGCTTAATGAAGGTGTCTGTAAGTGAGCAGGGAGCTGCCTTGCACAGAACAGACAATGAGATGCCCCATTGAAAAGCTGCCAGTGCTGACAGAGCCTTTGTCAAGTGTGCTTATACGGGTAAGGGACACTGGACCGATGGTTGTTTGTAAGTTCTCTTGATGTTAGAGGCAAACCTCTTAGAGATCATCTGGGCTGACAGGGCCTTTCCCTTAGAGGTCCGGCAAAACAAACAAATAATTGTGGGACCTTCCTGAACTCACTTGTTCTCTTTAAATAAAATACTAGGGCATGCTTTACATCTAATGTAGCCTCTTTTCTGCCACAAACGATGGGTGTGGGGAAAAGGTGGGATGTCCTGGCTCAGGTGGAATCTAGAAACTACCTTTGGTACAAAACGACTGTTGGGTCTTAGCACTACCTTTTGGTTGTGGAACTTTACAAAGGGATAGTCGTCTCTAAGCACTGTAATTTCCCCTACTCTCCTCGCAGAGGTAATAGCTACTAGAAATGAAACCTTGAAGGAAAGATGCTCAAGGGAGCAGGTGGCGAAAGGTTCAAAGGGAGGTTGTATTCGATGGGTCAGGACTAGTGACAGAGACCATTGAGGCACAATAGGAGCCCTAGGCGGATACATGTTGTTGAGGCCCTTGAGGAATCTCCTAGAAACCTCATGTGAAAAAGTTTTTTCCCTTCCAAGGGGACATGGAAAGCAGAAATTGCTGCTAATGGATTTTAATAGATGAATTTGGTAATCCAGCATCCTTTAATGACAGTAGGTATTCTCAGGGCTTTTTTTGTAAAAAAAAAAAAAAAAAAGCCCAGCAGGAACTTATTAGCATAATAGGCCCAACCCAACAGCAGAAACTCATTAGCATATTAGGGCACACCCCCGAAAGTGCAGCTCCTTCCCAGGATCGGCTTCCCCAGGTGCCCCGCGGCTTGCAGGGTGCATGGGGAACTTGAGGAGGGGAGGCAGATTGAACTGCCTTCCCTCCCTGGATCAGCTTGACTTCCACAGACGCCCCACAGCTTGCGAGGCACCTGGGGACCCCGATGGGGGGAGGCTGTAGGTGTGGCCAACTCGGAAGCCAGCCGGAACTCCGTTCCTGTGCGTTCCTGCCCAAAAATAGCCCTGGGTATTCTAACACTAGAGACAATGGGCAGGTGACAAGAAGCACCTGTTTATTTTCCAACCACATTATGGAACGTCTCCATTTATGCGAATAGGAGACCCTAGTTGAAGGTTTGCAGGAGTTAACAAGTACATTCATCACTGAGTCGGGGAAGAATTGATCCATGGCTTCAGCATCCAAGTGGTTAGGCGCAGATCCTCCACCCCTAGGTGAGGGGTGTCTTGTACACTCAACAGATCAACTGAGCCTGCTTTGTGGGGAGGGCAGGGTATACATTTGATAAATAAATAAATAAATAACAGATCTAGTATCTGAGGGAGGTGGATAAATGTGCCTCTTGAACTCTGCAGTAGGACTTGGAACCAGATCTGTCTTGGCCAGAAGGGGGTGAAAAGTATGCAATGACAGTCACCCCTGACTAATTTGGCTACCACCTGCTTTTTTAGGGGCAAGGGAAGGAAGGCGTAGAACAGAGCTTGCTTCCAGACTAACTGGAAAGCATCCCCTAGAGAACATGGGTCCATGCCCGCTCTCAAGCAGAAAAGAGGGGCCTTGGAGTTGAGACTTATGGCAAAAGATCCACAGTAGGGAAGCCCCATTGTGCAAAAATGGAAGAGATACAGGCCTGGTGAATGGACCACTCATGTGTGGGTTCCCCTAATCAGCTGAGCAGAGGTGTGATTTTCAATAGCCCATTCACAAATGGCAGTTGCTTCCCGGCACAGGGTTAGGGAGGCAGTGCCCCTCTTTTGTTGACGTGCGGGCCCCAAGGAGGCCAGGCTTGCGGCAATGAGGGCCAGGTCCTTTTCAGTGGTGGCTCCTATCTGGTGGAATGAGCTCCCAGAGGAGATCAGGGCCCTGCGGGACCTCATGCAGTTCCGCAGGTCCTGTAAGACGGAGTTCTTCCGCCAGGCTTTCGAGTAGGAGCCGCCACTGCCACTACCACCACCACTCCAGTACAGAGCGATACCGCCGGAGGGCCAGGTAACATCCATCTATGGCCCTAGTCCTCCCCTTCTGCTTGCAAGAGGTAGGGGAGTTTTATCTTAACATAAGAACATAAGAGACGCCAATGTTGGATCAGGCCAAAGGCCCATCCAGTCCAACACTCTGTGTCACACAGTGGCCAAAAATACCAGGTGCCATCAGGAGGTCCACCAGTGGGGCCAGGACATTAGAAGCCCTCCCACTGTTGGCCCTCCCAAGCACCAAGAAGACAGAGCATCTTTGCATCCGATTATATTGAATTTTACCTGTTTTATCTATTTTATATATTATATGCACTGTGTGCCGTCTGTAAGCTGCCCTGAGTCCGTTCGTGGGGAAGGCGGGGTATAAATACAATTAATTAATTAAATAAATAAATAAAATAAAACATTGCTGTCATGTTTTTTATCTGCACCTGGACCACCTTCCTATGTAGAAGAGCTGAAAAGGAGTTAAGGGCATAGCTGATTGCTTTCAGTTCCAACAGGTTAATATGCAGGCCCTGTTCAGTTGTGGATTATGTGTCCCTGACACATCTATCCCCACAGTGGGCACCCCAACTTGAAAGGGAAGCATCTGTAGTTACTGTGACTTGGGGGGATAGGGAACCAAAGGGAACTCCTGGCAGTAGGTTGGAATTGAGGATCCACCACTGCAATTCTTTTAGTATCCTCCTTGGGATAGAAAAACGATGGTTCTGAGCATGCAGAGTGTGGTTAAACATTCTTATAAACCAATTCTGTAGTGGCTGCATTCTAAGGCAGGCAAAAGGAACCATGAAGGCAGTTGAAGCCATGAGGTCCAACAATCTCTGAATCATAATGGCTCTCTGAAAACAATTAGATCTAAATTGTCTGACCAAATGCTTAATGGATAAGGCTTTGTCTTCTGGCAAGAATACCTGAGCAGAAGTACAATCTAGCCTAGCCCGAATAAAGTATGTTTGTTGGCATGGAAATAGTATTGATTTCCTCCAGTCCTAGACCAAGATTTTGGCAAGTTTCTAGAGCCAGTGATAAATATGCCTGTAACTCTAGGGCAGATGGGGTAGTAAAGAGCCAATCGCCTATATGGGGAAGATAGGGCATCCCTGAGATCGTGAGCAATTACCACTGCCATACATTTTGTAAACACACGAAGGGCAGTGGCCAGGACAAAAGGGAGGACTGTGTACTCCTAAGAGACACCCTGAACCACAAAATGTAGGTATTTCCTACAATTAGCATGAATAGGAATGTGAAAGTATGTGTCTTGGAAATCCAAGACTGCAAACCAGTCTCCTGGGTTGAGCAGTTGTGAGACCAAAAACCAGGAGACCATTCTGAATTCTGAATTTATGCACCCTGAGAAAGAAATGGAGACCCCTCAGATCCAAAGTAGGGCATAAACCACCATTTTTTTTACTGACCAGGAAAAATCTTGAATAATAATCAAGCACTGAATCAAAGGGGCTTAAGCTTCAAACTGTACCCTTTTTCAATAAAACATTCAGCTCTATAAATAGCTATGGGGAAAAAAACTGTCAGCTGCCTGAGCAGTTGTTGTCAATGGAGGTAACTGGGCAAACTAAAAACAACCCCCCCCAACTTGTAATTGGTGCAATGACATCATATCAGTTCCGAGGAAAACCCAAAAGGGATGTCATCCCACTCTAGGAACATGCCTCCCATGTTCCCGCCCCCTAGCCTCCCACCAGTTGCCAGCAGCTGGCTGGTGACTCAAGCATGCCAACATGATTGGGACTGGTCCATCCACCCTGCCTCTGTCAACTCCCAATGCCTGCGCGTAAGGGAACTAGGATGCCATCTCCCTAAATTTTTCAAGTTTCAGAGGGTAGCTGCATTGGCCTGCAGTAAAAGAGCTAGATTCGAGCCCAGTAGCACCTTAGAGATCAACCAGAGTTTCAGGGTATGAGCTTGTGAGTGTCAAAGCTTCATTTGTTAGATACTAGTAGGAATGGAGATCCCTGAGTCCTTATATCCCAGTCAGAAGGTGGGAGGGGCGTTGCAAAGAAAGGAGTCAGGATGCAAGGGTACAATGCAAAATGTAATCAGCTTGACTAGAGGAAGGGAAGAGTGCTTAGGGGCAGAAAATTAGCATCTGTAGCGAGATAAGGGCCAAGGCTAGCCAGATCTCATATCTCAGAAGCTAAGGGTTACTATTTGGATGGGAGATGACCAAAGAATTCCTGGGTCACTATGCAGAGGCAGGCAATGGCAAACCGCCTCTGAACATTTTTTCCCCTTGAAAACCGAGGATTGCTACAAGTCAGCTGAGACCTGATGGCAAAAGGAAAAAAAAAAGATCCTGTGTCTCTATTCAGCTCGTGGGGGAGCGGGGAGTCCACTGTTCTGAACATGTGAATTAATTCAAGTTCAGCATTCTCGCATTTTAATTTCCCTTTGGATGTTCTTTGTTTGAAGACTGCCACTCTTAGGTTAGCAATGGAATGTCCTGAAAAATTAAAACGTTCTCCCATTGGTTTTTGAGTGTTGCGATTTTTTAATGTCAGATTTATGCCCATTTATTCTTTTGCACAGGGAGTGACCTAATTGTCCAGTACTGAGAGCAGAAGGACATGGCGGACCCTCGACGGCAAATAGAACACTGAAAGATAAACAAATGAATGCATTTGAGATGGTCTGTCTGGTGTTCTGTCTGGTCCCACAGTCTGTGTCCATATTAGGAAGTGCATTGCTGTGAATGAGAAGTTGTTTAAGGTCAGGAGGCTGTCTGTGGGCGTTGTCCCTTTGCATCCCAACTCCTTTCAATGCAACACCCCTCCCACCTTTGCCATTCCTACTTGTATCTGACTAAGGGAGCTTTGACTCTCGAAAGCCTATGCCCAGAAAATCTTGTTGGCCTCTAAAGTAATAGTGGACACAAATGCAGCTCTTCTAGATGCTTTAAGAATCCCATTAAGTAACAAATCATGTCCTTCAATTTGTAACAATCTTGTATCTTCAAGAGTGACCCACTCTCTAATCCAAACTAGTGCCGCAGCTCTATAATATAGAAGCCAATTTGGGACTCCAAATCCACCTCACCCTTTCACATCCTGCAACATTTTTAACCTTATTCTCGCCTTCTTTCCTTGCAGATGAACTTAGTTGTCAGTTTATCCAATTCTCTAAACAACGTTTGATTCTGCAAACGTTTGTTGTAGATTAAAAAACTTTAATAAAAGTGTACCTATGGGTACTTAAAAAAAAAAGAATCCCATTAACACCAGAAGAAATCCAATCAGATGAAAATGTTACTAAAAATCCCTGTTGCTGACTTAATCCAAATACCTCAAAGCCGGTCCAAACACAGAAGTCTTGCAACCAGTCCAGGTCAGAAAACGAACAGACTTGGACTATGGCAAGTTAGTGCATGGAATTCCATGATAGGGGTTGTCAGTGAGGATATTAAGCTGACACCGCTGATCTCAGACACTGCCGTGGGACACGGGACTGGTTGGCCAGTCCAACATTCCAGTAAAGCTGCAACCCGTGTGAGAGGAGAACCTCCCTTCCTCCCCCCTCTTGCTTTGCTAGGGTGGCCCAGGCTAGCCCGATCTCATCAGAACTCAGAAGTTAAGCAGGATCGGCCTTGGTTAATACTTGGATGGGAATCATTCAGGAAGGCCAGGGTTGCTATGCAGAGGCAGGCCATGGCAAGCCACCTGTGTTCATCTCTTGCCTTGAAAACCCTACGAGGTCATCATACGTTGGCTGCGACTTGACAGCACTTTCCACCACCACAGTGGACAGCAGCACATCAAAACGAGCGTTTTAAGACTGACAGATTCTCAGTTCACACAAGGTTGCCTTCCAAGCTCTGTTTAGCAGCAAAAGAGATGACATAGCGGGAATGGACTCCTCTCAGGGACAGGCCCAGAACAGTGGGGCTTTCATTTAGGTGCTTGATGGTTTGAGCAACATGGCTGTACAACTGTAATCGCATTTCCTTACAAACGTACGTGCAGAATCCAGTGAGGCAATTTCCTCCGAGAAACATTCCTTCTGTTAAAAGCTGAAGGCTGATCAAGTACTCAATTGGGGTTTTGAGGTTTTCTATCCTTTTACCATTTTCAGCAGAACAGATCACTTAGAAATTTCAAATTTCATTAATTAAATGCGGAAAGCAAGGACAACCGCACAATGGCGGAGGGCTTAATGCGAGAGTCCTACATCTCCTTCAGATTAAGGACAAAACGTAAGTAGTTCTGTAATTTTTCTTCTTTAGATTCTGAATAGAAAAGGGAACATGTTAAAGGCGACAGATCAGCAGTAAGAAATGTATTCCTCAGCAGCAATATTCCAAAGGTTCAAAAATATAGCAGGTTTGATGGTGGGCACCCTTTGAGTACCCATAGGCTTAGGTCCAGAACCCAGAGAGGGCCCCACTTTTGCGTGTTTCAGGCTCCTGGATTGACAATGCCAGAGCTTTGGTTCAAGGTCTGCTGTTTTCCTTGCATACGAAAAAAAGAAGTCAGGCTTGAAGGCTGATGACAATCTTGAATCTTTGCACACAGATTCAAGCAGGCCTGACTGAGCCATTTAAGTGTTCTCCTATCCCTGTGTTTTTAAAAGGCCCCCATCAGCACATAATGGCAGGGAGCACTGGGCACATTTCTGGCTATACAGAAACTATAAAGCTGCCTCCAGCACTTTTCCCTAGAGAGGTGGCCTTGACATCTTCTAAACTGATTTATTTACTTGATTTATACCCTGCTTTTCTCCCCAGTGTAGCTTACATCATTCTCTCCTTCAGTTTAGCCTCAGTTTGGTTGAGAGCAGTGTCCCCTCTAAGCCAAGTTCGTGTGAGCTAGCTCGGTTTTTTAGCCTCCAGCTCACGCATTTTTGTCTTAGCTCAGGAAGGATGGCTCCAGAGCAAACTGATTTATGCAGTAACCAAATCGCTCACTCACAACTTTAATGCCAGCAGCTCACAAAGTAGAATTTTTGCTCAGAAAACCCCACAGCTTAGAGGGACCATTGGTCGAGAGCCATGTGACCGGCCCAAAGTCACGCGGCAAGCTTCCATGGTAAGGAGGGGATTCGAATGTGTGTGTCCCAGATCCTAGGCCAGCACTCCAACCATCACACCACTCTGGCTATAAATACATGAACACTGGCAGTACGGCAAATAAGAAAATCAGAAATGCTCTCTAAAGAAAGGAAAATTTCAGAGGTGGAAGAGGAAGGGTGGAAGGAGAGGAGAGGTTTTGGAAAGGAGCCTTTGGAACGCTGAAAACTTCAAGATTATGCTTGATAGCATAATTCGGCCAGAGCTATCTACACGTTGATTACATCTATGTTGGACTCTGTTCATACTCTCTTAATTTCTATTTATTTATTTATTTATTTATTTATTTATTTATTTTTTCAGCTTACTATCCCGCCCATCCCCTGAGGGTCTCTGGGCGGCTTACAGGGTGTTCTAAGAACAGTTTTTACCCTAACTCGGGCCACATGAAGTAGGGGGAGAGACATCCTACCGGCACCCCCGTGGTGTGGCTGTTGTCTCTCAGGTTTCGGGCTCGGGCTCGGCTCCGTTTCTCCCCAGGCGATCCTTGGTCAGGCGTTCATTCTGGCGTTCAGGGTGGCCTCCTATTCTCCTTCTCGGCAGGGACTACTCTCGGCGCACGGTCCGTGTTTCGCATGGCCTCGACTTGTGTCCACTTGGCTCCGTCACGCCTGCGCATCACGTCGCCGTGCGTCGTGCGTCTTCCGGTCCCGCCTCCACCGCCGTGCTTGGGGCTGCTTGGAAGCTTCATCTAATTCTTGTGGTGATTAGCCTGCTGGCAGCCGGGAACCTCTTGTGGAAACTACGGATCAGGTAAGGGGCCCGAATATCCCCTTCTTCCACCCATTCGCGGTGCTGGGGACCGAAATCAACCCATTCGATAAGGTACCAGAGTTTACCACGTTTCAATTTGCAATCAAGGATATCAGCGATCTCAAAATGTTCATCCCCTTCCAAAATGACAGGTGGAGGAGGAGTAACTGATGGCCTCCAGGGAGACGGGCCAGGATCCTTCTTCAACAGGCTCATGTGAAAAACAGAATGCAGAGCACGTAAATTCTTAGGCAAAACAACATCAACCGCCACATTATTTATGACTTTACGCACTTTGAATGGACCAATGAACTTCCACCCCAACTTCCTGCTAGGTCGCAGCATCTTGATGTTCTTGGTCGAGACATACACAAGATCCCCAGGTTTCAGATCAAACCCCACCACCCTACCCTTGTCTGCCTGGGTCTTGTAAGCAGCCTTGGCTGCGTCAAGCGTTTGGCATAGCAGAGGCCATGCATTTTGCAAGGACATACACCATGTATCAGCATCCCCCACAGGACGTTGGCCCATCCCCTCCAGGAAAGGGAGGGGGGGCTGTCGTAACCAGAGACAGCTTTATAAGGAGACATGCCCGTGGAGCTATGGACAGTATTGTTATAACAATATTCAGCAAGAGGCAACAATTCACACCAATCATTCTGTTGATAATTAGTAAAACAACGAAGATATTGCTCCAGGGTCTGATTAACTCGTTCTGTTTGTCCGTCAGTCTCAGGATGATACGCGCTGCTGAGCCCTTGTTCCACCCCTAAAATGGAAAGAAGTTCCCTCCAAAACTTAGAAACAAATTGGGTCCCCCTGTCAGAAATTAATTTAGCAGGTAATTGATGAATTTTCACCACGTGAGACATAAACGATTTCGCCAACCTCTGAGCTGTAGGCAAGGAAGGAAAAGGCACAAAATGAGCTTGCTTAGAAAATAAATCAACAACCACCCAAATAACAGTGTTCCCTTTGCTCGCAGGGAGGTCAGTAATAAAGTCCATGGACACCACTTCCCACGGTCTCGATGGGGTAGGGAGTGGCTGCAGAAGACCAGGAGGCTTGCCCACTCTGGGTTTAGTCAAGGCACAGGTTTGGCAGGACCGAACAAAAGTCAAGAGGTCTTTGCGCATCTGTGGCCACCAGAACTGTCTGCGGATGAGTTGCAGAGATTTAACAAAACTCCAATGCCCTGCCAGTTTCGAACCGTGAGCAGACTCCATCACCTCCCTCCTCATTGAAATAGGCACATACAGTTTGTCTCCAGAATAAATCAGACCTTCAGGGCTACGGACACAATCTGGCAACGCTTTCAGGGAGGCATCATCATCAGCAGTAAAAGCAGACATATATTTCTGGACCCAGCCCCCCCCCCCCCAGGGAAAAGGGAAGGCGAAGTTTCATCAGAGCGCGGAATCGAGCGCGCTTGCGCACGGGTGACCACAGCCCCCCCCAGGTGGGAGGGGGAAAAAACAGAGTCCATGATGATTTCACGCTGACTGTCATGTTGTGGGAGGCGTGAGAGCGCGTCAGCCAGGGAATTAGCCGTCCCAGGGAAATGACGAAGAGTGAATCGAAACTTAGCAAAGAAGTCCGCCCAACGAAGTTGTTTAGCGTTGAGAGAACGGGGGGATTTCAGCATCTCCAAATTCTTATGGTCAGTCCAGACTTCAAATGGCAGTTGCGCCCCCTCCAACCACTGCCTCCAAGTGGAGAGAGCCAGCCGGATCGCTGACGCCTCCTTCTCCCAAATCCCCCAGTTTCGTTCAGCGTCAGAAAACTTTTTAGACACAAATGCGAGGGGGTGTAAACGACCATCTTCCCCTTCTTGCAAAATAGCGGCCCCCATTGCCACATCCGAGGCATCAGTTTGGACAATGAATTTTTTAGTTTCATCAGGGCGCGCCAGCACTGGCTCAGAGGTGAACATCAGTTTAAGTTTCTCAAAAGCCTCTGCGCAAGCAGGGGACCATTTAAGCGGGGCGCCTGGTTTCGTAGCATCAAACCCCTTCCCCTTGGTCTTTAGCAAATCAGTCAGGGGAAGGGCAATTTGAGCGAAATTCTGGATGAAATTTCTATAAAAATTGGCGAATCCGAGGAACATTTGCAATTGTTTGCGGGTCCTGGGGGGTTCCCAGTCAAGTACAGCCTGTATTTTAGCAGGGTCCATTTCCACCTTCCCCCCAGAGATGCGATAACCCAAAAAGTCAATGCATGTCTTGTGGAATTCACATTTTGACAGCTTTGCAAACAGGTGGTGTTCATAAAGTCGCTTAAGGACCTGGCGCACCAATTTAATATGCGACGGGAGGTCCTGAGAGTACAGCAACACATCATCAAGGTAAAGGACCACTCCTTTGAACAAGAACTCATGTAGGACCTCATTGATTAGGTTCATGAAGACCCCCGGAGCCCCTTGAAGCCCGAAGGGCATAACGAGGTACTCAAACTGCCCCAAAGGGGTATTAAATGCAGTCTTACTTTCATCCCCCTCCCGAATGCGCACACGGAAATATGCATCTCGGAGGTCAAGTTTCGAGAAGATTTTGCCCTTGGTGGCCTCAGCTACCAAGTCCTTGATTAGCGGGAGGGGGTAGGCATTGGACAAAGAAACAGCGTTCAGACCCCTATAATCAGTGCACAATCTAAGCCCCCCGTCTTTCTTCTTTCGGAAAAGTACAGGCGCGGCGAAAGGGGAGGAAGCCGGGCGAATGAAACCTCGGGCTAGGTTTTTATCAATAAAGTTCCGCAGTTCAACTTTCTCAGCCGGCCCCATCGCATAGATTTTACCTTTAGGTAATTTACAGTCAGGCAAAAGTTCAATAGCACAGTCAGTAGAGCGATGGGGGGGCAATTCGTTAGCTTCATCTTCGCCAAACACTTTCGCCAAGTCTCTATACTCTCGAGGCAAAGAAGCTAACTCTTCCGGCTGCAAAGCGCCGCAGGGGAACTGTGCGGTCGGCTGGTCCCCCCACGAGTCCAACCAGCAGTGATCTACACATTTAGCCGACACAAATTTGACAACCCCTTCTTCCCACAAGATGTAAGGGTCATGGGTAAACAACCAGGGACTCCCCAGTACTAAGTCGAACTGCGATTTAGGGGTGACAATGAAGGATCTGGATTCCCAATGATCGCCAGCCCCCAACCGCAAAGCCATAGTCTCGTGTGTACAAGGTTCCATGGGTGCCCCATCCATTTGGGTAAAAATGATGGGAGACTTCAAGGGGACTATCCCCGCTTCCAGTGCCAATAACACTCTAGGGCTGATGAGATCCCTCCCACACCCAGAATCAATCAACGCTCTCACCCTAACGTGGGTCCCCAGGAGCGGATTCATTAACGAGACAGTCACGAAAAACAGGGAAGGGGTTTCTCTCACCACCTTGGGCGCAGCATTAGAATGGCCTTGTCGTTTTGCGCCCCTCACAACAGGCCGTTGTCGTTTTCCGCCGTTTCAGCCACCACCTCTTCTTCTGACTCGGCAGCAGACGGATCGTTCCCCTCCGAGCCTTGGGCCGCCTGCAAAGCTTTGGAGAAACGCGGTTTAGCCATCCCCTTCTGCCTCGTCAGTGGCGTCTTAGGGCTCGGAGTAGGCGGCTTGTCTTTTACCTGACGGCTGCCACAATCCACAGCGAAATGCCCCTTCTCCCCGCACTTGAGACAGAGCCCCATCTTCATACGTAGTTCTCGTGCCGATTCCGACAGGCGTTGAGTCTTGGGTCTGGAGGCACTGGCAGCGGCGGGTCTGTTGGTCGTAGCAGCCAAGTCGAGTTTGATGGTGGTGAGCCGGTCTTCTGCATTTTCAGCTTCCTGGGTCCAGGCCATCAGGGAGACAGGATTGACAGTCTTCAGAACCGTTTCTCGGATGTCTGCGTTGAGTCCCAAGCGATACATCTCAGCCAATATATGATCAGGGTAGTCTCGGAGCTTTGCTGCCTGCTTGTGGAATTCCAGTGTGTACTCTCGAACCGACTTCTTGTTCTGGCGGTAGGTGCGGAGAAACGCTTTAGCTCTTTGGCTCGCGTTGACATCTTCAAACCTCGCCCGCAGCGCCCACATGAATGCTCGCAAATTCAAAAGTTCCGGACCGCGGTCATTGTGCAGTCCAACATACCATGTGGCGGCGTCTCCTTTCAGTCTCGCCGAGATGACATCAATAAGGCCAGCTTCATTTCGGAACAGGTGTCGACTCTCTTCTACGAATTTATGCACCCTCACCGTGAAGAAAGCGAGTTCATCTGGGTTGCCGTCAAAGGTAGCCTCCAGTAGATCTTTGGGTCTGGGCCGTGGAGGCCTTACCAACGGGCCCAGCTGAGCCGGAACTCCCCTGGGAGGGAAACCCGGCACAACCGGTGGCCCCGCTGGCATTGGCCTCATCGGCGGCGGCAGACCCGGCACCGGCGGACCCCCCGGCATCGGCGGTTGCACAGGCACTTGCAGAGGCGGTCTCACTGGCGGCTGTACAGGTACCTGCTGCGCTGGAACTCCCGGTGCTTGCAGCGGTGGTCCCGTCAGCGGTTGAGCAGGCATCGGCGGCGCGGGAAGTCCCGGTGCAGGAGCAACTTGTTGCTGCGCGGCGTGTGCGTCAAGGAAATTAGCCATTCGAACGTCCATCATTCCCGGCAGACCTTCCATCACATCCTGGAATGCCCGCAACAAGTCTCTCACCGAGTCTTCCAGTTCTGCTAGTCGTTCCCCGGTGGTTTCTTCCGGGATGGGGTCCCGAGGGCGGTAGTCCGGGGGTGGGTCATAGTCCTCTTCCGTTGGGAAGACTCCGGTGCCCTCCTCATCTCCTGCGTGGCCCCGCGGTCCCGACGGCTCGAACATCCACTCCTCGAGGTCCCGCTCGGGGCTCCCCTTCTCCGAGGTAGCCCCCGGCTCCGGGAACAATCCCTTGTCAAATAGACTCTCACGTAATCCGCTCCCCCGACGGGAGTACACCTCACGGGTGCCCTGGGTTTCTATTTATTTATTTATTTATTTATTTATTTATTTATTTATTTTTTCAGCTTACTATCCCGCCCATCCCCTGAGGGTCTCTGGGCGGCTTACAGGGTGTTCTAAGAACAGTTTTTACCCTAACTCGGGCCACATGAAGTAGGGGGAGAGACATCCTACCGGCACCCCCGTGGTGTGGCTGTTGTCTCTCAGGTTTCGGGCTCGGGCTCGGCTCCGTTTCTCCCCAGGCGATCCTTGGTCAGGCGTTCATTCTGGCGTTCAGGGTGGCCTCCTATTCTCCTTCTCGGCAGGGACTACTCTCGGCGCACGGTCCGTGTTTCGCATGGCCTCGACTTGTGTCCACTTGGCTCCGTCACGCCTGCGCATCACGTCGCCGTGCGTCGTGCGTCTTCCGGTCCCGCCTCCACCGCCGTGCTTGGGGCTGCTTGGAAGCTTCATCTAATTCTTGTGGTGATTAGCCTGCTGGCAGGTGTTAGTTATTGGTATTGTATCATTCTGCTTTAAAAAGACCTTCACCTGGCTACCAGTTTGCTTCCAGGCATATTTCAAAGTGCTGGTTATTACCTATAAATCCAAGCATGGCCTGGGGCCAGGGTACCTGATGGATGGTCTTCTCTCATATTAACTTGCTCACCAACTGAGATTATTATCAGAGGATGTGCTGTGTTGCACCCCCAAAGTTTGAGGTTCATAGGAATAGCACCAGGGACAGCACCTTTTCTGTTGTGGCCTCAATACCTTGGAATTCCCTTGTCACTGAAGCTTACATGGTGCCAAATTTGCAAACTTCTAGGTGCCAGATGAAGCCATTTTTATTCTTCCAATCTTTAATGAGTCACCATTGCATCTGATTATTATTTCCCTGTTTCATCAGATTTCCTGCCTGTTTATCCGTTCTCCTTAATATTCCTTCTGTCCCATCTTTTGTATCTTATTGTGGTGGGTTTTACTTTCCGCTTACTCCTTTAGGTTTCTATGGTGTTTTTGCTGCTTCAAACTAGTTTTTGTTTTTTTGAGGGGAGGGGGTGAACTGATTGGTAATATTATGTATTATGAATTGTTGACTGTACAGTTCTAGTTTTTAAACAGGGCTGGGTCTTGTAGATTTCCACCAGTGCTAGGAACCTTCTGCTTGATTAAAACTCCTAGACTTAACACAAGTGGACTAGATCTAGGGGATCCAACCTATGGTTTTTATGATTGCTCTATTTTTATTGCATTTTATAGTTGCTGGATATTTTCTAATTATTGCAAGGTGTCGCAGGCACTTTGGTGGATGGTTCAGGATATAAATGTTTTGAATAAATACGTTAATATATTTGTACTTGTGTGCACCGATGCTAATATGCTTGCTCTCATACTAGTTGCCAGTCTCCAGGTGGGGCCTGGAGATATCCCAGAATTACAACTGATCTCCAGATGACAGAGGAGGAGGAGGAGACTGGATTTATCCCCTGTCCTTCACTCAGAGTCTCAGAGCGGCTTACAATATCCTTCCCTTCCTCTCCCCACAAGAGACACCCTGTGAGGTAGGTGGGGCTGAGAGAGTTCTGAGAGAACTGCTCTTGAGAGAACAGCTCTGAGAGAACTTCTGATTGACCCAGGGTCACACCAGCAGCTGCATGTGGAGGAGTGAGGAATCAAACCCAGTCCTCCCAGATTAGAGTCTGCTGTTTTTAACCACTACATCAAACTGGCTCAGTTCCCCTGGCTAAAATGACTGCATTGGAGGGGGGACTCTATGGCATTATATCCCATGAGGTCCCTTTCCTCCTCAAACCCATCTTCCCCAGGCTCCATGACCAAAGCCCGAAGAATTTCCCAACCCAGAGTTGACACCCCTATCTCACACAAAGAGTGCATTCATAAAGCTAAAGCAATCTTCTCTCTAACAGTGTCACCTCAGGATACCAACGTGGGAGGTGTCTCCATGCTTCCATGGTTACCCAACAGCCTTGCAGAACCCAGTGATGTCACAAAACTAAGCCTATGAAGAATTCCATTTGCCGCTGCTATTCAGACCAGGCCAGCTGATAAAAGTAGTCGTGATGATGATGATGTCAGAAATTTAAAAATCAATTTCTCTTGTGAGAGTGCAGAAGCCAAACGCTGGCTAAGAGTCAGTGTGCTTCCTTTCTGACACTCAGTGCCGGGTTTGCTTTTGTTTCTGTTTTTTTGTTTTAATTCTAAGTCATGAGTGAAGACAGGATTGTAAGTGGCACAGATCCTGCTGGCTGCTAATGAAGAACAGCACTCGAACTGGTGCTCTCAAGTCTCTGCCCTGTGCTGCTGTGTCCCAAGAACGTAAGGATAGTAGTTTCCCCCCCCCCTCCAGTGGCTGAATTCAGGGAACAGAGTTTAGAGGTTGCTTCACCAGATTACAAAACTGAGGGATACTTAAGGAGAAGATAATTCAGCTACATTAACAGTCCACCCACTTGTCTAGATAATCACAGGCCTATGATTAGGGGCACTGAGGTCACTGCTAGCGTATTAGGGCTAAAGATGATAATTGCTAACAGTTGCCATCCCGCGCTCCTTCAGATTTCTAACTCCTGCCTTGTATCTCTACAGACAGATGTCTTTACCAGGGAGCAGACCCAGGGAAAGGAAGAAAAAGAAGAATGCAGGAGGTCTCTCCTTCACTGACATCATGATTGAGGAAGAGATGGACCAAGCCTGCTGGAACGTATCTGTTGGTGACCAGGACAGCGTACAACCAGAGGCTATCAAGGCAACTCCACCACTATGTCCCAAAGCCTATGCCACAAAAGATCACTCTATCCCTCTGCCCATAGGTACTTTCTACTTTGAAGTAAAGCAGAAGGATTATGATGAAAAGCCAGTTGTGAAGTCTTTTTACAAGAAAGGCAAGGCAACCAGGCCATCAAAGGAAGGGTTAGATGACTGGAGCGTATTGTCCTCAGAAACTGAAAATAAAAGCATAATGAGTGCTGTATCAGAAGGCCTACCCTTTGAAAAGGGGACCAGCTACCAAGTTATACCAGACAAAAGAAACAGTTGGGCTGGAAGACCTGAATCGCTGGGTACATCGCTCCAGGAAGCAGCCCATGAAAAAGAGCAACAAGAAGGAGGAAACCATGCAAGTGGTATATTGGAGGGTGCGTCCTGTAAGATGGCGTTGGAGAAGGAGGAACAGCAAGCTGTGCCATTCCAGGAGCTACAACCATCTGGAAAACCAGAAGACCTTAAAGGTCCATTACCAGACACTGAAATAAAAATGCAAAAAGACCAAAACTACACCAGTACTGATTATGAAGGTGTTACACCTTTGACAGAACTGCTCATCCAACCACGGGCACCATGCAGTGAGGAACAGCAGTCTTTGGGGCAACAACAGCTGGCCAAAGATGTCACTCATAAAATGGAGGAACAAGTGACTTGGGACAAGATGAATGCTGTGCCTAAAGAAGACATCCACAAGAAGGTTCAGGGATCCCCAGATACACTCTCCCAGGAGGTGTGGCAGCCTGTAGAATTAAAATATCCAGAGAGTTTGCCTAGCATGGTTAAGAACCACGAACAAGAGAAGTTAGAAGTGCTGCATCACATGGATCTTGTGTCAGACGCCTCCCATAGTGAGACAGAGCACAATTACAGAAAAATTGTTGACCAAGAAGTTCAACGGCCCATTATACAAAAAGCAATGAGCTATTCATTCCAGGGTACAGCCTACGAGAAGGAGCAAGAAGGCAGCACAAACTCCACATCAGGTGGTCCTCTCAGCAAGGCAGGAGAACATCAACGGATCACCCAGCAGGTGAATATCCAAGCTGTTGTACAAGAGAACCAGACCACATTTCCTTTGGTTGTAACTTGTGCACCAGAACAGCAAAAACCAGCTCATACAAACAATATCCTTGATAACGGTCTTGTCTACATTACACCACAGAAGAACCTGGAGAAACAACATATTCTTTTAGCAGAGCACGTTAGCAGTACACACCACCACAGAACATCTCCTGAAAAGGAGCCACAAGAAGGACTGGATTACTCATATTCTGGATCTCAGGGCATTGCCTTTACTGAAGAAAAAGAAAACCCAGGGCTTCTTATGTCGGAAAATGTAGGCATACTACCTGACAACATAAGCTATGAAAGAGAACAGCAAAGAAAATTAGAATGTGGAGATTCTGGGTCTGAGAGCCTTTACGACAAGGAGGAGCAGGACTGCCAACCTGCCCTTTACTTGGAAGGGCAGCCACCCCTAGTGCTTGAACAGCTCAGCTCTGGGCCTTTGAATGGAACCTCTGAACCTGAACAGTGTGCAAGACAGAGTGGAACGCTCGAAACTAACCCTTTGGAAGAACAGCAGGTAGAGAGTGGTGACCAAGGCAAAATGCTCCTTTCTGTGTCCTCTAAAGAGAAAGAGGCAAAAGATGACCAAGAAGAACAGGAGACTACCATATTCCCATCAGCGCGATGGAATACACAAGGGGAGCAGCTGCAGACCCGGTGTACTCCAAAGGACACGTTCATTCCACATAAGGAGCAGCTGCAAAGGGAACAGTTTGATTTGGGCATGACCTGTGAGGAACATCAATGGAAGGGGAAACAGGCTCTGACAGAGACCAAGTCCACTTGTAGCACTAAGAACGATGAGGAGAGCATCTAAGGTGGCCACTCAATCTGCGTGGGGCAAAATCACCTCCTTCAATATGTTGCTTCTCTTTCTCAGAGTTTCTTCTTGTTCTGTCTCAAAAACTATTCCTACTGAAATATGAAAGCCCAAAAGAGATATGATTGTTCTTTTTAATTGTGCACGAAGGTACAATATATATATAGACAAAGACAGAATGTAAACACAATTGAAAACGAGTGCTCCATCAAGACCATTCATTGAGCCAAGTTGTTTCGTAGCACAGCTAACAACAATATCACACAGAAAATGTTTAGCAGACTTGCAGAGGGAGGTTTTCAGGATTGCGGGTACAGAATAGATATCCAAATGTAGTAGCTTACTTGGGAAGTTGCAAATCCCCTTTCTCTAGCATGTTAAGAATGAGAGCCACTTTTACAATACACAGTTATAATGCAGCAAGAACCTTGGGAGAGACAAACTTTGGTCCCATCTGATGCCTGTTACATTGGAAGGACATTGCCAGCTGTAACTTTCTCACAATGTGTGTGTGTGTGTTAACTGCCATCAAGTTGCTTCTGACTCATGGCAGCCATATGAACTAATGTTCTCCCAAATATCTTATCATTAACAGCCTTGCTCGGGTCTTACGAACGGAGGGTCTTTGTGGCTTCCTTGATTGAGTCAGTTCATATCATGTTGGGCCTTCCTCTTTTCCTGCTGCCTCCCACTTTTCCTAGCACTATTGACTTTTCCAGTGAGTTGTCTTCTTGTCTAGTGTGGTCTTTACATTGGGAATAATGCGTTGCCTTCCACGTTTTGTGTTTCTTACTTGCAATGGAGAGGGTGGCAGAAAGGATCTGATGCAGGGCACAGCAGCCTCAAACTTCACAAAGGTCTTCAGCTGTGAGCGGGGGGGGGGGAGTGAGGTTATTTCCTCTGGAGGAATTTGACCCGCAGTTGCGTGATTACACAGTCCTTGGAAGCTGCAGGCACAGCCTGCCACTGCGTGATCAGATGCAACCATGGATGAATTGGGTTGTTGTTTTTTTGCTGTTTGTTTCCGATGCACTTACATGAGGAATCGATGAATTGCATCTCCGCACTGAGGGCTCCCTATGGAATTTGCGATGATGCACATACTGAGAAGGGGAGGGGAAAAAAAAACATCACGGAGTTGGGATGGCCTGATCAGACCATCCTGATGCCATGAGAGCGCGTTGGAGCAATCAGACATGGGAATCTCTGTCTGTGGCCCGTCACAACCCGTTTACTACCGGATTTTCCCCGGTGTTTTTTTACTCCGCTTCTGTGGCGGAGCAAAACAGGTTGCCGACGGGTGCGGGACACTTCCCAGATGTTCGTGTCTGAACGCACCCTTTAAATCTGCCCCAGCATTCACGCCTATGGCGGGGCTATGCATGTGATCGCAGCCTTAGTCATTTTAGCTTTAAGAGAGTTCAGGCTTGATTTTATCTAGAAGCCACTGATTTGTCTTTGTAGCAGTCCACAGTATCTGTAAAATTCTCCTACAGCACCACATTTCGAAGGAATCAACTTCCTTCCTGTCAGATTTCTTTGTCGCCCAGCTTTCACACCCTTACATAGTAATGAGGAATGCTACAGAATGAATTATCTCGATCTTGGTTGCCAGTGGCACATCCTGACACTTAACAATCTTTTCTAGCTCTTTCATAGCTGTCCTTCCCAGTCTCAGTCTCCTCCTGATTTCTTGGTCGCAGTCTCCCTTTTGGTTGGTGATGCAGCCAATGAATATGCATATAACAGTAAAAAAAAGTGGCATATGCCATTGTCATGCATTACAGTTAGAAATGGGGTGAATTCCTCCCTTTAATTGTCATGAATTTGGAAATGGTTAATGTTAAGTATGACACTTAACTCGGAGGAACAGTTCAACAAGTGATTCAGCTTTATTTCAGTGAGAACAGCATGAGAACAGTGAGAACAGCATGAAAGGCTTAGACCTGCTAAGGACTAGACCAACTAGACAGTTCAGTAGGCAAAACGGCAACTTATATACAATTCTGGCTGAGGTAGCCACACCCACAATATTTACAGTATCCAATCACACTTTGTACATTACAACTAATCACAATCAAGAGATAACGTCCAATCACAATGACCTTACAGCGCCAATCAAAACTATTCCCTCCAGAAGGCACACCAATGGTCAGTATTTACATGTTTACAATCCGCATAATGAGATATGCTTTACCGTATGTCTTTCAAGACAGTTAAAGCTGAATATTTATCTGGTTTATGAATGAAGCTCAAAGTGGGATTCTGGCTGTCACACAACTCCTTCAGTATTTAGAGGACTCTGTACCCAGGTGTGAGGTAACATCTTGTTGTGTACTAGGGCCTAGAGACCAGACTCTAGTGTGGTCTTTACATTTGGAATAATGTGTTGCCTTCCACATTTTGTCTTTCTTACTTGCAATGGAGTTGGCGGCAAGAAGGGTATGATGCAAGGCATGGTGGCCTCAAGCTTCACAAAGTTCTTCAGCTGTCCCAAACACACCTGACACACCTGGTGAGAGGCGCAAAGGGTCAACACATTTCCAGACTCATCTCAGAGACAACAGAATCATTCAAACTGTGTTCCAAAATTTGTGGCTTAGACACTAAATCAGTAAATGTTGTGAATCCAATTAATGGCAATTGTAAAATACCAAAATGTGGATTTAAAAAGAGCCTCTCGTACACATGAATCTGTTTTCTAGGCTACGAAAGGCATCTAATACCTTTATTAGCAATGAATATCACCTAAAGCTGAAAAATGGAACCTAAGAAAACAATTATTACATTGAACATACCTTCAGTGAGACCCACAATTTTAAACTCAGACAAAAATTTGGTGGCATTGATTCTAGGGGAGGTAGGGATAATTGGGTTTATATAAAGACAGTTCAACTTCACTCTGTAATGGACTGATGGAGTCTTCTAAATTGTACAGGCACGTCTGCTTGACTTCTCCAAGGGACCCTGACTACTAGAAAAATCTGAAATGGGGAACTTTTATGCATTTCTCCTCCCCCAAAATGGGATATGAAATGTGGACCCAAAAATGATTAGCAGTGCAGCCTTAAGGAGGTTTTGTTCATTCATTTGTTCGTTTTTGGTCATCAAGTCACAACTGACATATCGCGACCCCATAAGGCAAGAGACGTTCAGAGCTGATTTGCCATGGCCGGCCTCTGCATCGCAACCCTGATACTCCTTGGTGGTCTCCCACCCAAATACTGACCAGGGCTGACTTAGCTTCCCTTCTAAATCCATTGGGCTTAGAAGGGTGTAACTGTTTTTAGGACTGCACTGCAATCCTCAGGAAGTCTACCTGGAAATAAGTCCCATTTTATTCAATGGGGTTTACTCATAAGAAAGTGTTCTTATGTTAGAATGCTGAGACGTAGCTTCAGACACCTTAACCTGGTTACTAGGAAAGTCTGAAAGAGTGACTGTGACCGTACCTCTCTCTTATTTTGTGTGGTTAGGTATGATGTTGTTTTAAATTTCTGGTTGTTTCTTTCAGTCAAAGTATCGCTGCCACCAGGAATTTAATTCCTGTCTTTAATTAACCTTTCCCACAGTATTGTGCCAAAGCTCTAAGGCTCCTTCGTTGAACTTTGTGGTTCTGAGGACAAGATAAATCTTTATTGGTAAAAGAAGTGTATTGGTTACAAGATGTTTTGTTAAGTTGCTTAGTAGAATCTTTCCCTTTTACTCAGGTCTCTGCCAGCTTTCCCCCTCACACTCTTAAAATACTCTGACTATATTATATTTTTCCTAATATGCCCCTTTAAGGATATTCCCTTCCTCCTTTAGAATCTTAATGCCTTTCACAGCACTTCTATATGATTCTAGTTAGATTACTTCTCAGACTGTGTAGATTGACCACAACTGTCAGCTGACTGCTGACTTCTGACTTTAAACTGAACACTCTGTCCTCTCTCTCTCTCTCTCTCCACACACACACCTCCTAGCTCTGCCCATGCACTCTCAGTCACCAGCCAACCACCTCTCTCACTCATCTCTTTCACCCCCTTGTTCTTCTGACACTTACCAACCATTTAAAGAAACACACACATATAACTTTAAATCATTACAGTGACATTTTCCATTTAACAGTCAAAGCTCAGTGCATGGCATCTGTTTCATAATACATGGCATGTTCCAGTAGAAAACTACCAAACTCCCACATGGGGTGGAACATTGGGCTGTGGGAATTCTGCAGGAGTTGAATCAGTTTTGGAGGAATGTCCAATTAAAGACAGGAACATGCATCTCTCTTTGCAGAACACAAGCTGAATTTACAGGTGTATTATAATTATAGCTACATGGGTCTACAGCAGGAGGCATCACACTTTACTACAGCAAGCATTTTCGAGTCACACAATAAATGCAGGCTTTCCCAGTGAAACAAAGCAAAGACAATTCACTGGGAAGTGCTCCCTCTTGTCCTCCCAGGGAAGAGACCCATCAGATCATCATAAAAAGGGAGATGAATGTATTGTAAGGTTCACAACAGAAGTGTGGAACCACAACCAGGAGGTAAAGGGGTCTGATGACATGCGGAGGTGTGCTGAACAGAGAGCATGAGATGCAGTGTCTGGGGCGTAAAGGCAGTTGGCATCATCTGGAGAAAGATGTGCAGAAACAAACTTGACACTGATGTGAAAATTGACAGAAAATGGAAAGAAGCCAACTTTAATAGATTCAAAGTTACAAACTCCCTTTCAGTTTTTGGAGTGTTTGTCAGGTGCTACAGTATGCTGCAAATAAACAAGCACAACAAAAGCAATATCTGTTTGAAGCAAATCGTATGATGACTCCAACCTATCAAAGTGAAACCAAAGTGAAGGGACCAAAGTTAAAGTCTGACATTTTCCGCAGGAGTGAAATTCCCCACACTGACATTGTAAAAACTGCGCATGTTATGTGAAATTTTCCATTTTTGGAACCCCCAGTTTTAGCAAGTTCTGAAAACGTGGGGTAAGAAGGAGAACACTTTGGGTTTGCACCTGGTGAGGAAAAATCTACTGTGGTTAATTTCACATAACGTGCAGCTTTTCTTCCGGTTTGTGGATTAGCGATGGCAGTCGCTCTCCCCGGACCTCGGGGGAGCGATTAGCACACCAGCGGTATGGAGGGGTGGCTACCTTAAGTGGCATCCCCACGGAGCCTATGCGATAGGCTCCAGGCCAGAGGGCTTTTGAGCTGTAGCCTCTTCGAAGGCTCGATGCCAGAGAATCAAGGCTTCCCTCCGCCCTGACGGTCCTGCTGCTGTGTGGCCCTTGGGCACAAGCTGATTCGACCGGGACAAGTGCTGGAGATGGAGCAGAGTATTGAATGTTGTGAGCAAGGTCAGAGAAATGACCAACAATGAACGTGAGTTCAAAATAAACAGAACATTTAAAAAGTGAACTATCCCCCCCCGTGGGAAAAGCGGAGCGCAAAGAGGGACGCCTCTTATGCGAACGGACAGATAAACGTAACGAAGGGGCAAGGGGGGAAACAAAAAGCGATTTTGTTTTGAGAGACTTACATGAGCGCCGACATTGAGGCGACAATTTTTCAAGCCCGTGAGAAGTGGTTTGGAATGGTAAAATATTGTATAAAATGGCGGCCTCGCAAAGAAAGTTTAAAACGAAACCGGCGGGTAGTCAGAGCCCAAAACCGGAAGAGGGTGCAGACGTCATGAAAATGCTAGCGGATATGCTTAAGCTGGTGATAGAGCAGCTCGATGGTATTAACCAGCAACTGACTTCCTTGAATCAAAACTTCACATCACAGCAGCTCCAACTGGCAGAAACGGAGAAGAAGGTGGAGCATGTGACTGAGAGAATTAAAGAGACACCACAAACAAGAAAATGAAGAAAAGAATGGGGGAAGTTGAAACAAAACAAAACTTCCAAGAAAACTGTTTGTTACAGCTACAAATGGAAAAGGCCCATATGATTCTCAAATTCCAGGGAGTTCCTGAATCAGAAAAGGAGGATCTGAGGAAGTTACTCAGCAAGATCATCGCTCCAGCAATAGGCTTAACAGCAGATGAAGTAGTAAAAGAGATGGAGACTGCCTACAGGGCTTACTCCAATTACATTAAAAAAAATAGCCTGCCTGGAGAAATTGTGGTCAGATTCTCAAGACAGACCAAAGATGCTATTTTAAAAGTGACTTCAGCAACTCCACTGAAACTGGTGAATACAATCATTAAGACTTTAAAAGACATTCCATTTGAAATTCGCCAAAAGAGGAAAAGCTATAAGGACTTAATTTCTTTTCTTCAAACCAATGGAATTTCGTACAGGTGGGTGGTCCCTTAGGGTGTCATCTTTAAAGTCAACAACAAAAGAGAAAAGATTGACTCAATTTTTAAAGCCAAGGAATTTTTGAGACATCAGTTGGGATCAGAGGAAGAATCCAAAGATGAATAATCCAAGTCAAGTGACTCTGCTACCTCTGGAATGGATGAGGACTCTGCTGTAGAAACAGGTGCGGGTGCAACGAAAGTTACATATGATTTCAGAGATAGAAAACTGAAGGCAGAAGGACTCTGAAAATTGCCTTTTGAAGTAAATAACAAGAAGATGCTCAGAAAGTTCTCTCATAATAACTAACATACTAACAGTGAAGCTGAGACAAACAAGAACTCTACAAGTATATTGTTGTACTAACACTTTAATCAATAGCACTTAGTTTAACACGGATATGATCTCCTCCTCTTGGGTTTTTAGTTTAGTGTGGTTATCTTTCCTTTATATATAGATGTAGTCCTCTTCCCTCATATTTTCTTTGTGGTTTTTCTAGTCTTATAAAAAATAATAAAAATATCCCTTCAGGGATTAAAAAAACCCAAAAACACACGTGCAGCTTTAAAAATGTCAAGGCAGGGAATTTCACTACTGCGGAAATGGTTTCTGACTCCTTCAGAGGCCAAAGTCTACTACCAGCAAGACTAACCGCATAATCATACAACAAACAAAGCTCCGGGTGTGTGGTATATTTGGAATTACTCATTTCATGTATAGGGTGATCTCTGGAGTACAGAATTCAAAGGGGACACCGTTGCATTATCACAACTGAGCTCTGCAAACAGGGTTGCCAATGTCAGGTTGGGAAATCCATGGAGATTTGGGGGTGCAGCCTGGGGAGGGCAGAGTTTGAGGAGGGGAGGGACCTCAGCAGGGTATAATTTCATAGAATCCACCCTCCAAAGTGGCCATTTGCTTCAGGTAAACTGATCCCTGTCATCTGGAGGTCAGTTGAACAAAGTCTGAGTCCAGTGGCACCTTTAAGACTCAAACTTTGAACTGCTGCTTCAGACCAACACGACTAACCCACGTGGATCTACCTGGAGATCAGTTGTAATTCTGGGAGAACTCCAGGCCCCTCCTGGGGGTTGGAAACCCTGTCTGCCGAGCTTGAGGCTGTAAGGACTATATAATTCTGCCTCTTGAATCTTCGTTTCGTGCAATGAATGAAGTGGAAACACATGCTTTGATAAATGCAACCGTCTTTAAGGTGACAAGACTTGTTTCGGTCTAGCAGAGCTACCCCACTGCGGCATGAATGCCTATTATCCGAGTAACAGTAAAACGCAACTGTTCATAAACAGGTAAGACTCCAGCTTCACATCTCATCTTGTAGACATCCCAGTTGAAGGCTCAAGACATTCACCCCCCCCCTTTTCACTTGAAATAACTCACGCAGCTTGGATTGTGGAAAAACACCCAACAATATTTGTGTGACTTCATGTGACATTTACACCTGCCAGGTAAATGATGCTGGCGTACTGGATTTCTTTGGGAACGTTTTGACTCCCCTGCCGTGCGAGTCTAGCAATAGCGATATTGTGAGATTTACAAGTATCCCATTACTGTGTTTATTATGGCTGTTTTCCTGCCACCGCGGCAAAGAAACCCCTTTGAGGCTGGATAAAAAGTTTGCCAAAAATAAAATCCAAATGTCCTTTGAGTCAAGATAAAAAGGAAATCCGCGCCATTCGTGTCAGTGCTGCCACTTCCAAAACATATGCTCCAATAAAACATGAAAGCTTCGGGGGCTGGCTTTTTTTTGCAAACTTCAGTCGTTTATGCTTCCTTCCCCTCTCTCCCCCCCCATGATCTATTATTAAAATGCATCGCCTGAATTTGCGTACGAAATGGCACGCTCTACATTCTCAGTGGACTCCAATTTGTTTAAAGGGGCATTATCATCTTCAAACATCTTATTAGAGGAGACAGATTTCTTTGCCCGAGACAGTCGTGTTTTGTGTGTTATTTGTTCCCGCTCCTAATGCTAGATAAGGACATCCAGCAGAATGTCTTTTGACATTACGGAGCAATAACAAGACAAAACGGCAAAAAAAAGAAGAAGAAAAAAGCAGGTACTACTGCCAGAAAGCACTTGGGGGGGGCTCAGGAAGTCGAGGCCACCCCCTCCTGCTTATTCGCTGGCTGAGAGACATCCCCCAACGCTCAGAGCCTCCACCGCAGCTCCGTCAGGGGGAAAGGAAGCCTCAGGACTGGTGCCTTGAGGAGTTTTGATTTTGTTGTGTTCTTCAAGAGTTGTGTGGCTGGAACAAGCAGGGACGGCGTACTTAACCCCCACCCAGCCCCTAGCCTGCCAAGTTTGCTTTCTCTTACTGAGTCCCATGTTTTTAAAGAGTCCTTCAGTGTGTTTTTATCCCGGCAGTGGTGTTTCATTGTAAACGCCAAGTGGTGTTACATTACTTCAGACAAAAGCAGGTTGAAGGGATGCATGGGCCATTTCTTACTTGAAATACACAGAAAACAGAGTCTAGCACAGATCTCCCAGCATGCAGACTTGCAAAGTTTTGGGATTTTGTTAGACATTCTGGTAACATTTATACCCCACATTTATTTTTTAAATGTATTGTATTTACTTATTAGATTTCTATTCTGCCCTTTCCCAAAGGCTCATCCAAGCTAAGAATACAACAGCAAGTTACCAGCACGCAAAAGCAGTCCATTGACAAAATAAGAACAAGGCACAAAACACAGATCAAAAACTCAGCCAAATCTGATGGTCACAGCCAACTTATGGTAACCCTGTAGGGCAGGGGTATCAAACATGCGGCCCGGGGGCCGCATCAGGCCCCGGAGCGCTTCTATCAGGCCCACAGTGGAACTGGCAGTCTTCTGCTGCTTTTTCCAGTCCTGCTGCTGCTGCGTCATCATAGGTTTGCAGCATACGAATACACACCTGAACAGCATACTCAAGATTGCAACAGCACAGACATTTTGATTAATAATTCAGAGCAAGAGGTGTCAGTTATCAGACACTGTTAAATAAACAAAAATTGCTAGAGTGCTAATGTTTTAAGCATGTTTTTATTTTAAGTTAAAAAAACCCCTTTGTGTTTGTGTTCTTTATAAAGTTTATATCTCCGCTACCTGGCATTACATTTTATGACACACATGGCCCGGCCCAACAGGGTCTCATTTATGTCAGGTCCGGCCCTCATAACAAATTAGTTCGACACCCCTGTTGAAGGGTTTTCAAGGCAAGAAATGTTCAGAGGTGGAGTGCCATTACCTGCCTTTGTGTAACAACCCTGGACTTCCTTGGTGGTCTCCCATCCAAATACTAACCAGGAATGACCCTGCTTAACTTCCAAGATCTCATGAGATCCAGCTAGTCTGGACCATCCAGGTCAGGGCCCAAACATTCACCCTCCACCAAATGCCCTCTGAAACATATGTGTCTTGCATACTTTCTTTAATGTAGATAGAGAACGCACAACCTCCACAACCATTCTGGTAAACCTTTCTAGAGGACTGGACGTACCAAGATCTAGATGTTGCCATACTGCCAGTCCTATGACAGGGCACTGCAAGGAGAAGGTTTTTTGAGGGACATAACCAACACTTGAGATATGTGGCTCAGGGAGGACTCTAGGCCATGACAGGTTTTAAAAGTAATAACCAGCACTCTGAACTGGTCCAGGAAGCAGATCGTTAACCAGTGCAGTTGGCATTGCACTGGATTTATGCATTCTAACTGATGGCAGACTCCAGAGAAGCATCTCACTGCTGCATTCTGTACCAACTTCTAAGCCATCTCCAAAGGCAGTCCACACAAGGCATGTCACAGTAGTCCAGTCTGGAGCTTATGGTAGTATGGCTAGGTCTGCAGAGTCTAATTAAAAGACCAGTTTATGAGCTAGATGTAATTAAAAGAAGACATACTAGGCATGCATAGAGCTGGATGGCCCAGCCTAGCCTAACCTTGTCAGATCTTGGAACCTAAATAGAGTTGGCCTTGTTTAGTATTTGGATGGAGACCATCAAGGAATTCTAGGGTCACTATACAGAGGAAGGCAATGGCAAATCACCTCTGAATGTCTCTTGCTTTGAAAACCCTACAGAGCTGCCTTAAGTTGATTTGACAGCACTTTACACACACACGCACCAGCACCAATCTGTTTATCCATCAAAAAGTCCAGGACAAGAGCACCCTCAAACTCGTAAGTTGATCTACCAAAGAAAGCTCAACTTCATCTAGGGCTGGTAGATCAACCACCACCAAACACTCTGCCTTTCAGCCCAAACCATCTTCAAAGGCTGTCCACGCAGAGTTTTCCAGCCCAATATCATCTCTGTCCTGTCTGGATTGAGCTTCTGTTTGTTCACCCTTTGCCACTTGGCTACAGTCTCAAGATGTTGCTCCAGGACATTCACAACTGCCTCTAGAGGCTTAGATAATAAGATGTAAAGCTGAATGTCATCTGCCTGTTGGTGACAACCCACTCCAAAACTCCTGATTATCTCAGCCAAAGGTTAAAGAGCACTGGGGATAAAATAGACTCTTAAACATCAAGTCCCAACGTTGATTCTATCTCTTCTACAGAAACTCTTTGTTTCCTGCCAACAAGAAAAGAAGTACATGGATGGAGGACTGTTCCTTTTATCCCAAAATAGTGATTGTAGCTGTTGCACCAAAATATCAAACTCTGCTGATAAATCTAACAGCACTATCAGCAGTAAGTTGCCATTATTCAATTGTAGCTGGAGATCATCCACCAATAACTGTTTCAGTCCCAAATCTTTTCCTGAAGCCAGATTGAAATGGGTCGTGGAAAGACATTCCCTCCAGAAATGCCTGCAGTTGCTCTGCCACAACCTACTCAATCACCTTGCCCAAGAAGGGGAAAATGGACTCTGGTAAATAATTGCCCACATCCATCTTATCTGAAGAGGACTGCTTATTTTCCGCTTCTTTCAAGCTGTGATGGGGAGAAAAACTTGTAAGAGGGACATATTAATATTCTTCCCTAGAAGAATTTTCAGCTTCTCACAGTATGATTTTAATAGCCAGGATGGGCAACGATCCAGTACACAGGAAGCAACCTTCACAGTCCCTAGCACCCTGTCGACATCAGTCCGAGAAACCAATCTGAAGCCATCCAAAGAACTCTGAACAGAGGTCCTAGCCTCAAACTGGCATCTAAGCTGGACCTATGAGAAAGTCTTTATCAGCAACTAATTGAGCTCAGCAGTAAGTTGCCATTATTCAATTGTAGCTGGAGATCATCCACCAATAACTGTTTCAGTCCCAAATCTTTTCCTGAAGCCAGATTGAAATGGGTCGTGGAAAGACATTCCCTCCAGAAATGCCTGCAGTTGCTCTGCCACAACCTACTCAATCACCTTGCCCAAGAAGGGGAAAATGGACTCTGGTAAATAATTGCCCACATCCATCTTATCTGAAGAGGACTGCTTATTTTCCGCTTCTTTCAAGCTGTGATGGGGAGAAAAACTTGTAAGAGGGACATATTAATATTCTTCCCTAGAAGAATTTTCAGCTTCTCACAGTATGATTTTAATAGCCAGGATGGGCAACGATCCAGTACACAGGAAGCAACCTTCACAGTCCCTAGCACCCTGTCGACATCAGTCCGAGAAACCAATCTGAAGCCATCCAAAGAACTCTGAACAGAGGTCCTAGCCTCAAACTGGCATCTAAGCTGGACCTATGAGAAAGTCTTTATCAGCAACTAATTGAGCAAGATAGTCATCCATGGTTTCCAAAGTAGTGTTCCCTCTAAGCTGAGCTAGTGTGAGATAGCTCACAGTTTTTTTAGCTTCTGGCTCACACATTTTTGTCTTAGCTCAGGAAAGATTGCTCCAGAACAAACTAATGTATTCAGCAGCCAAATTGCTCACTCTCAACTTTAATGCCAGCAGCTCACAAAGTAGAATTTTTGCTCACAAGACTCCACAGCTTAGAGGGAGAATTAGAGTGTTGGGCCTGGAGACATTAGGCTCCAAACTTGGGGTGCCAGGTACTGGCAAACCCCTTCATTGCCCGCTAGCAACTGAGGCGCTAGTGGGAGAAAACTGAGAAAAAGTTATATTTATAAAATGTTTTATAAATGGTACATGACTTCAGAAAAATTAGCAATGATTTATCAAATGATTGTTGGAAGTGCCAAAAAATGTGGGTTCCTTTTTTCATATGTGGTAGTCATGTGATAAAGCTAAAAAGTATTGGTCTTGGATTCATGAAATGTTACAAAAAATGTTAGGTTGTATTGTACCTTATATACCTGAACTCTTTTTATTGAATATAATGCCAGAAAAGTGTAAAAAACAAGATTTTTATCTTATTATACATATATTGACACTATTATATGCTAAATACTGGAGGAAAAATGGAAGTGCCCTCTAAAGAAGAAATTATGAACAAAATGCTTGAGACTGCAGAGATGGATAAAGTAACTTTAATTTTGAGAGGACAAGATGAAGGAAGCTTTGAAAATACATGATCAAGATTCTACAAATGGTTGAAAGATTAAAATAAATAAAACATATGGACATATAACCGAATTAGAAGATAATATGAACGATATTTTTAATTACAGATATATAGATGTGAAATTTTTAATTACAATGCAAAACATTTCTATAAAAATATAAGGTGGAAAATATGAATTTATAAAGTTGACAATGTACGAGGTAACAAAATAACTAAAATAATGATGTAAATGGTACCTCCAAACTTTTCTGTATTTATGTTTGTTTGTTTGTTGTTTGTTTGTTATAAAAATAAAATTCTTTTTAAAAAACTGAGAAAAAGTTGGGGTGCATGCATGTGCACCAATGTCATTTCAGGTGAAAACCGGAAGTGACATCATGGGATGTTCTAGGACTACTCTCATTAGAATTTTTAAAAGGAGGACCCGTCCTGGTGCTGGGAAGAAGCCCGAGCATTTGTGGACTCCACAGTCTGAAAACGACACCTGATTTCAAGTCTCACATCATCAAGGTTCTGCTGCAGGTGGGGGTTAAGCTGCCGAATGGTCTCCCCATCACCACCCACCTCCACTCTCTCTGACTGTTGAACTCTTCAACAGGAAAGCTGCCCCACTTCACCAGATAACCGTCCTGCCATAAATATGTCATGTAGCCATACCACATGTTTCTCTTCCAGAAAACCTAGAATCATAGAATCAAAGAGTTGGAAGGGACTTTCCAGGGCACCTAGTCCAACCACTGCACAATGCAGGAAATTCACAAATACTTCCCCACACACATCCTGTTGCCCCTATTTCTTGAACAGCCATTACTTTGGTTTTGGTTTGAAAACAATCGCCTCAGACGTCACATACCCGAAATAAAGAGGAGGAAATCTGTTTTTGCCAAGGCCTTCCTTCCAGAACTTCCTGTCTTCTTCCCATGTTGGAGATAGAAATATACCGGCATTCCAGCCAAAAGGAATGCTGCCCATTGAGACATGATCTGTATGTTATTGCCACCTGTCTAATTCATAGCTTTCCCAACAGTTTTGCAGCACTCAAAGATGACCAGGCAATTGCAATTTCTCCTTCTCCATCCACTTCTTTCCATATTTACACCCCCCCACCCCTAGGGAGCCAGGCATTTGACAATGGGTGTTTGATTAATCATGGCTGCATTGTACAAAGGCAAAGAACGTCAGTTCTTTCAAAATGTTGGTATTTGTTCGTAAGCTATGAAGGGAATATTTTTTTAAAATACTGGGAGACAAAAAGAGGGGGGATTCAAAACCCTCCAAAGAAACACCTAGTACTTTCTATCAGAAGGAAATGTGAGGCTTAGATTCATACATACTTAATAAATAAGCCGAACATTATTAGTTTGCTTAATGTTTTCACATAGCTGTTACTAATGCTGCCCTGTGCTCCAGTTAGACAATAATCTAGATTGCAAGAAGATTACTTTTCGACATGCTAAATGTTATCCAAACGATGGAGAAAATCCATTCTATTACAGTAATGCAGTACTTCAGCAAAAAAGCACAGTATTTAAATGCATCACCTAATTTTCACCACATTCAAATCAGAAATGAGTTCAGCTAATCATATGTCCACCTTTTGTTCTCTTCAGTGCAAAAAAAAAAAAGGCCTACCAATAACAGAAAAGCCTCTGTTCTCATAACAGTAACACTTGCAAGGTACTGGTAGTCAAATTGATGGAAATGGCATTTGAAAGCTACTAGATTTCAAGATCAGGACACATGGCCATCTTTTAAGGAAGATTTGCCAAAATCTCAGCAACTCTGAGACATAAAGTTAGTGCTTAGTAAAAGGTTGACAATAAAGGCAAACAGAGGGCACGATCACACGGGAACATCTGGCAAGCGTCCCGCACCCGGTCGCCAACCCGTTGCGCTCTGCCGACGAAGCGGAGTTAAAAAATACTGGGGAAACTCCGTTGTGCTCTGCCCACAAAGCGGAGTTAAAAAAATACTGAGGAAACTGCAGTATCAAATGGGTTTGCGATGGGCCACAGATGGAGTTCCCCGTGTCATTGCGTTAGCGATCCCCCGTTGAAGTGCACTGGAAACACGCGGCAACAGGAAAAAACCGATTCACCCTCTGCTGCATGTGATCACGCAGTGGCGGGTCAAATTACTATGGCACAAATAGCCTCGCTCCCCACCCCCCACGGTGTTATCTGGCACGTGTGACCGCACTCAGATTATAGCAACCAAGCTGTTAACTTGTTAGCTCTCTACTTATATGCAATGGCCGAGGAAGTCTAGTTTCAATGTATCTGAAGAAGTGTTCATGCACTGGAAAGCTCATACCCAGAATGAAACTTCATTGGTCTTAAAGGTGATATTGGACTCAAACTTTGTTCTGTTGCTTCAGACGAACACGGCTACCCTCCTGAATCTTTCTTAACGATGGGGGTACATCTCTTACGTCATCTGCTACCATAAGCATCACAACACTATATATGTCTATGCGGTCAATGTTTGCATTGCCATTCTAGTTCTACTTGGCTCACCTGAAGAAAAGGATGTTACAGAGCTGAAAAGGGTACAGGAAAAAGCTACTTAAGAGATCAAGAAGTTGGTGCACCTGCATTGTGAAGAAAAGCTAAGGCATTTGAGGCGTCTTACTTTAGGAAAAAAAGGTGAATGTGGATTATTACAATAATACTTCTTATCTCAAAATGTGTCTATGATTGTGTAGTATGCACGGGTCACTTCGTAGAAAAAGAGCTAGGGGAACTCATTAGCATAACTCATTAGCATATGCCACACCCCCTGACATCACCGGAAGTGTGTCATAAGGCCACACACCCCACCCCCAATGGTCCCCGCCGCTGCCGCCAGCCTTGCAGCTCCACTGCCGAGCCCCATGAGGGGCCCGGCGGTGGACCTGCAAGGCCGGCGGGAGTGCAAGGAAGCCCCGCCAAGGCCCTCCCTGGCTCCAGGCAGGCAGGGGTGGGGAGAGGCAGGGAGGAAGCAACTTACCCTCCCTCTTCTCCTGCCTCCTCCTGGCTGAATGAGGGCCGGAAGCGGGGTGGCCGGAAGCAGGGGGCGGGGCTTCATCATGTGCCCCGCCCCCGTACCTCACCCAGGGAAACTGCGATCCCCCGTGATCCCCCCCAAAATGACCTCTGGTAGTATGCATTATTTGTTTGTTGTATGTGTTATCATGCCTCATTTTGTACTTTTGTAATTATATTTTTTTGCATTGTTTGACGTATCGTATCTTATACTTTTTTGCATTGTTTCTAAATTTTGTAATCTAAGTCGTATTGCAGGCTAGGCAATTGCTTTGTTTTACACCATGTAATCTGCCTCGACTCCCAGTGACAAAGGCAGGCTATAAATAAGATAAAAGAGATCGATGATGTGGACATATTTGAAATACTTTGTACAGTTCAGGTTGTGCCACCTTGACAAGGCCTACACAGAGCAGAGAAAGGTGCAGAAAAAGGGAACCAAAATGATTGAAGAAGAAGAACGGGAATACCTTCCCCAAGCATTTGAGCCTTTGGAGGATTTAGGTGATTAAAGGGGCTTATAAAATCATTTACAGTGAAGAGAAGTGGATACAGTCATCCCCCGCACTCCAGGATCATCCCATAACCATTTATTAGTAATAGATTCAGGTAAGGCAAAAGAAAATATGTCTTCATAAAAATAATTTATTTTATTTATGTTATTTATAGTCCGTCTTTCTTACTGGGACTCAAGGCAGATTACACAGAGTGAGTCAATACAATCAACAAGATGGGACACTCAATAAACAGTGAAATAGGATTTGGGTTGTAGAACCAAACAGACAACTAAAAAAGAAAAAAGAAAAGAACTGAAGCAAAGTGTTAACATCACACATTAAATGACGCAAAATTACACAGCAGGATCCAACTTACAGCAAACTATACACAGTAATATAGACAACAGTCCCTGATAATTTGTCCAAGTAACTTTGTTAATAATTTTGTACAGCATTATCCTAGTCCCTGTGTAGAGAAGCCCTCTTGTTTAATTCAGGTTTCCATAGTTTGCAGAAAGCCAGGAGAGCAGGAGCCTTCCTGCCCTCCTCAGGCAGACCATTCCACAGGGTGGGGGCCACAATGGAGAAGGCAGATGTATGGGCAGTTGTTGATCTTGCCCAGTTGCAGGTTGGCACCTGCAGAAGGCCCTGCTCAGATGAGCGAAGCTGTCATGGCAGAACACAGGGGAAGAGACAGTCTCACAAATACGAGGGTCCAAGGCCATGAAGGCCCTTGTATGAGACATCCAATACTTTAAATTGAGCCCGGCAACTAATGGGCAGCCAGTGAAGTTAATGTATGGAATATAAGGTATAATAATGGCCAGTGGTTTAGATGTCTTTAGGCACTTAGGCAAACTTAGGCCCCTGCCACATGGCAGGGAAAACTTCGGTGAAAGCGCGGCTAAAGAGAGCCGCATCAAATTAGAAACGCTGTGGGCAGGATCCCACGGATCCCGTGAGCCGCGCGCCATTGCTCCCCGGCACGATCAGATGCCGGGGAGGAAGAGACGAGTGGGAGGGGGAGGCTGCCGAACTGCACATGCTTGAGCATGCGCAGTTCGGCTGGGGCCCGGGGATGCGCCAGCGAAAAGACGCGCCGGCGCTCCCACGCCCGCATTTGCCGCAGCCCATTCGATGCAACCACCGAGGTAGGTGGTTCTTTTTTGATGCGCTTTATGGGTGGTTGGGACGGATCTGGGACGGGCGCAGCACGATTCCCAGATGTTGCTGTGGGATCCCGCTCGTTTGCTGCGGCCCCGATCCGTCCCTTTCCCAGCCCAAAACCCCTCGTGTGGACAGGGCCCTAGAAGGGCATTCTTCTAAGACATTCATACCAAGTCCCCCTGTCATTAGCCATGCTCATGTCTTCTGTATCAGCTTATAAGGGGACATGCATATGGTATAAGGCATGTGCTAGGTTTATTTTTATTTTATTTCTTTTGCCCTGACCATGAAGTTAGTGATCTGGGATCAAATGCGACCATTGTCAAAGTCATATTCAGCCTCTCCTGTCAGCAAATGTGGTGGACAAGTCAGGATGTTTTACCCTCATAGAAATGGACCCGGAAGGATTCCAAAATGTTCTGGGAAATTTAGGGAGTCACAACAGCAGCTCTGTTGAGTTCCTTATGGCAGACTGGGCTGAAGAGCTCCTTTGCAGGACACACTGGCTCCTGGAAATACTAGAAAACTGGCTGAAATAGAGTCTCCCAACATAGCTGCAGCTATAATGGTGAAAGAGCTCAGCCAGATCAGACCAAACACAGGATAGTTGTTCGCAAGCCTAAGCGTAAATGTGGGAGGTAATGAAGGGCAAAGCCATATTCCTTGTCTGCTCCTATGCTGCCAGCAACTGGGAGCTAAGTAAGCCTCAGTGGTGTGTCAGGACTCCCACTAGAATGGGCCACCCCAAGCATCTGTTTCAATCATTTGTGAAGGTCACCGCTTGGAACACATATCCTTGCCCGTCTTGGCACATTAAAAGACAACAAGTGAAGAGAACATTCAGCCTAATAATTAACACCCCTTTGCTAAAGGAAACGTTCCCTCAGACACTCAAAGGGGCTATAATTTATCCACTTTTGAAATACCTCCCTTAGATAAAGATGATCCAGCTAACTATAGACCTGTCTCTCACCTCTCTTTTGGGGCAAGATGATCAAACATGTGGTGTCAGAGTAATTTTAAACATTTATAAATGACGTATCTTTCGCTGGCCCATTTCAAGCGAGCTTGAGACCTGAACTCTCCTAGGTCAGTAAAAAGCAGAAGCAGGAAAAAGGCTTCTCGTAAGCAAGAACCAGGAGCACCTAGGATGACAGGTTGACTGGGTGTTCCACAATTGGGCTGCCCTCTAAGTAAAACGGAGATCTTGTTTAGGTGACTGGAGCAAAGAATGTAGAAAGCACTGGGGATCATCAGCTGGTCTAGTGGAAGCAATCAAGTCATCCAGGATCCCAGCCAGGATGGGAAAGTACTTCACTGCCTACAATAAATTTAGACTGGGTGCCCCTTTCTTCCATTTGTATCTGATCCATTGACCAATGTCCACTGGTCTATAAACATTCATGGATCTAAGGTTGCTGTCAGAGAGGTAGTTTGGTGTGGTTGCCAAAACTGTGTTCTTTCATTTTTATCTGATCCATTGATCAATGTCCATTGTCTAGACTCTGAGTTTGCTGATCCATGCTTCTGTAACTTCCCAGGTTGGACCTGGGCTGAAGGAACTGTCTTGGACTTTGTGCTGGGATCTTTGAGGTCGTTGGTCCTCAGGAACTTCAACATTCTTACCAAGGTGCATCCTTACAGTTGCACAGGGCTATTTTTGGGCAGGAACGCGCAGGAACGGAGTTCCGGCTGGCTCCCGAGTTGGCCACGCCCAGCAGGAACTCACTAGCATAATAGGCCACACCCAACAGCAGAAACTCATTAGGATTGGCTACAATTAGGGGTGTGTGGCCTAACATGCAAAAAGCCCTGGGTTTTGACAACAAACAAGGTAAACAGAATAAGAAGCAAAAGGTAGGTGTGGCTGGGTGACCACACTTCTGGTAACATGGGGTGTGTGGCCTAATATGCGAATGAGCTGTGCTGTCAGGGTGTGGCCTAATATGCTAATGAGTTCCTGCTGTTGGGTATGGCCTATTATGCTAATGAGTTCCTGCTGGGCTTTTTCTACAAAAAAAGCCCTGCAGTTGCAGAATCCACGATGACCTGGGCTCCATTAGTCAAATCTCAAGAACTCTTTGAAAAGCAGTTTTTCATTTTCACGTGAATCAGGTGAGACAGTGGAAGCAGTGAGCCAGCACATGGAGGAAGTCTAATAAACTGAAGCTTGATACAGACAGTACAGAGGGTCAGTTTCTTTGATAATGTAGCCATTTGGGGAGTCAGTGTGGGTTTGTACTTCCCTTAAAGGAACAGCCTTGAGGAGCTTTTAGGTCCATGTCTTCAGATAGAGATCCTGGACTTCTTTGTATCATGGAGTGCCTTTTACCAGCTTTGGTTGGTATAGCCTATACATTTTTTCAAGACCAAGTCAAAATGTACTGTCCTAGGCACTTTGTTGGTTTTGTTGATTCTGTTGGCCTTTTCCTCCTCCTCCTCCTCCTCCTCCTCCTCCTCCTCCTCC
>NW_015159780.1:210573-218648 GCF_001447785.1 Gekko japonicus
ATGGAAATGTCTTCGGACAGCGCTGGCTCTTCGGCTTGGAAACGGAGATGAGCACCGCAACCCTAGAGTCGGACTCGACTGGCTTTCGAGCAAGGGAACCTTTACCTTTACCTAATTTAACAACAACAACAAAACCAACAAAAAAGCATCTTTGCATAGACACAGGCTGTGGTCACATGAGCAGTTTGCGCTGATATTGTCGCAGTAACTTTGCAGGTGTAAAGAGCATGATCAGATAACAACATCTGCCTCCTTGCCCCAGTCATCGGCACCCGGGTCCGGCACGTCCTGGAAGCAGACTTTGCCGACACCGGGGAAAGTCTGGTCTTTAGTTATGCCCGTGCTTCCACTCTGCATTTCCTGACATCTGAACCCCCTGTTGTGAAGTCAAGCCATTTCGGAAGTCTGAATCTTCCCTTCTGTCTCCTTTGTTGTTGTTGTTTTGATCAGGCAGCTATGTGTGCATAAGTGCACAATCGCCCCTAGCATTGTCAATCACCGCAGCCAAGTAGTCATTCTGTATTGGGAGTCCCTGTGGGAGTTGTTTTCAAGTAAGGAATCTCCCCCAAACCCTCTCTCCTATTTCTGTGTCAGAGTTGCTTTTTGAGATAATCCCATGATTGACACAAGGGTAAATGCACTGAAATCAATGGCACTACTTTCATGTAAATCTGCATTTTACTCTCCCATGTATTCCAAGGAAGAGAGGCGAAGAGAAGGAGGCTGAGAGGAGCCAAAGTACTTGGCAGAGGGATTGTGGAGCTTACAAAGAGGAGCCAGAGCTTCAGAGACATGCTTATGGGCATGGGAGAAAGACCAAAAAGATCAGCTATGGGGTCAAGCTGGTTCAGGGTGGGATGTCTGATCAAAACTTCCTGCAACTATTTAAACTGCCAGATTTCGCCAAGCCTCCAGTGTGACCGCAGCCAATGGGGTCAAGCTGGTTCAGGGTGGGATGTCTGATCAAAACTTCCTGCAACTATTTAAACTGCCAGATTTCGCCAAGCCTCCAGTGTGACCACAGCCACAAACAAGTATAGAGTCTCTGAGAGTTATATCCATAGAAAGTATCAGGAAGTTTTCAAATATTTGAAGGGCTGTCGTGTAGAAGATGGAGCAGATCTATTCTCTCTTGCTCCGGTTTGCAAGACTAGATCTAATGGGTGGAAATGACAAGGGAGTCGATACCGGCTAAATATCAGGAGAAACTTCCTAACTGTAAGAGTGGTTGAGCAGTGGAATAGACTGCCTCAGGAGGTGGTGAATGCTCTTCCGCTGGATGTTTTCAACCATCTTTCGGGTATGTTGTAGGGCTATCTTTTGGCTATGCTCCTGCAGAGTGCAGGGGGTTGGACTAGATAACCTGCAAGATCCCTTCCAACTCTAACATTCTATGATTCTAAGTCCTTGAATACAAAGATGTAGTCGGGGGAAAATCACTAAGTATTTCTATTAAGAAAGTCAATATACAGCCAGTATTTTTTTAAAAAAAATTTTTTATTGAGACCATGATGTAGGGGGGCGATGGGGGGGAAAGCACAGAAATAGCTATCAGCAAGTAGAGGAAAGAGAAGTAAACAACAAATAGTTCTCAGTGCAAAATCTCATGCTAAACCGATTTAGATAATGCCAGGAAATAAACACACAAACTGACAGCTACCTTGGAGTTTACAGCATCATGGGATTAAATGCCTTCCATTTACTTAAAGAGGATTAATCAGAATATGTTTGTTTATTTATTTAAAGCTGATCTTTTACAGAACTAAAGAGTTTGTAACGACACAGAACAATGCAAAACCAGAGCATCACCATCAGTTTTAGCCTGTTCCATTTGCCCACAGATTTGAAACACCATAAAATCAAACAAGGAACAAACTGTTTTTGGCAAATATGCAAGTAAATAAATGATAAACTATTCAATGTATTTTAATCATGGGCATACAATATCTATCATCTATCTATTTTGAAAATTGCCTTTCTCCCAGAGGGGACCCAAGAAGGCTTATAAAACTCCAAAAATCACTATACACACCCACGGATTAAAGCCAGCGCACTCATACACACACAAAGAGTATATCAGCAACCAACAGACAGCCATTTTTGTCAAGTTTATTATTATTTTTTTTGCTGAAATCAAATTTATATAGCCCTGGCTATAATGTTGTAGGACCCATGTACATTGCTGTAAGTAACTGACCTTGTGCTGGTCACAAACCATATTAATAAATTTGCTTTCGTCAGATGCAGAGAGCTGTTTCTCAAAAGCTTATAATGCAATAAAGTTAAAGGTGCTACTGAGCTTTTTACTATTTTGCATCAACAGACTAAAACAGCTAACTCCTCTGGATCTATGTCTCCCACCAGTGGGTGACAACTTTTTGTTTCATTTGGTGAATCCCTCCTTCCCAAACAACGTTTTAATTGCTGTTTTATGTTTTGTACATGTTTTAAACTCTGTTTTAAATTGATTTAATGATGTCGGGGGGGTTGATTTTAATGGTTTTAAAATGTGATTTTTATCATGTGTGTTTTAAATGTTTAGAAACCTTGGTGGCCCTCGTAAGGGTGGAAAGGTGGGATACAGATTTTGTAAATAAAATGGTGAGAAAACTCAGAGATAAGCAGAAATGGGAGGTGTAAATGTCTCAAGGCAAGACCTCTACAAAGGCAATCATAGGGTGATTTCCCACAAGCGCTGCTCCGCGCTCACTCTTCTCTTTGGCCTGATGGTACGTGTCAATTTCACACAAGCTGCTGCGTGGCCGCATCCCGCAGCTTCGTGTGATTTCCCCGCTTCTACTCAATCCTGTTTTTTGAGGATTGAGTAGACGTGGGGGAAATCGCACGAAGCTGCGGGGCAAAATGCGGCCGCACAGCAGCTTGTGTGAAATTGACACGTACCATCGGGGCAAAAGGGAGGAGTGAGTGCGGAGCAACACTTGTGGGAAATCACACATAGTTTCTTCCCCTGACAAATCCCTTGTGCTTTGTTATGTATATTTTATACTGTATTGCACTGCATGAGGAACCAAGAGAATTAAAAGGCACCAACCCCCCAAAGAGTATGGAATAAATGTAGATTAAGCTAGCAAGATACCTTGAACAATAGAGGGGCACAGCAGGCTACATGGAAAGGTAAAACACTGCCAGGCTCACCAGTCAGGGTGGGAAGGGTTTCTTTCCTGCCCTAACATGGCAGTCTGTTGGAGGCAGATTGGAGGCAAAACTTTCTATCACCCACTCTTGGGGTAGGTTGGGGTAACAACAACAATAAACTGTTTAGGTGCAATCCTAAAAAACTGTAAGAAAGTAGGCCTGACTGGATTAAAAAGGGGACTTTAAAAAGTTATAAAGAAAGAGAATGTAATGTATCCATCCCAGACCACGTGCGTGGCCATTTCACCACGCGGTCATGCGAAGTGGCTGAGCTTCGCTCGCAGTAACAGTGGGACAAGCGGATCCTAGCCGGCACCTATTGGCAGGCTAGGCTCCCAGCCGAGAGCCTATGGAACTCTCGGCCACTGTAAATAGCCAATCACTTGTGTGTGGGTGTGTTGTGGGTGTGAGATTGTTGCACATATAAACCAGCCTGCGAGCTGGTTAGCGTGTCTTGTTCCAAACCTTAATAAAGTCTTAGAGCTGAATCACAGTATTTGTCTAAGGACTTTTCAGGGAATAAACAAGTAGACCTCCTTAGATGCAATACCCATCATCCCAGCTAAACTCCCAAAGGTAGAAAAGAGAAGAGTCCAGTAGTACCTTAAAGACTAACAAAATTTGTAGCAGGGTATGAGCTTTTGTGAGTCATTGCTCCTTTCTTCAGATACCCAAAGGTATTATTCTTTTCTTCCAATTTCAAGGAGAGCTGGAAGCAAGATGGAGTGTGTAAAGTAATGCACCCCTACCTGGAGCTCACTGGGTACAGGAGTGCCACTTTCATTCAGTATACGGGGCAGCCTCATAAGGCATTCCTTGGTATGTGCAGATGGCTCCTCTCTTGAAATGAATAGAAGTTCACGCAAATGGGGGAGCTAGCTCCATGCAGGGATCAGAACTTCTGTGCCAACAACACAGCTGAGCTGGGATGTTGCCATCCGAAGCAGGGTTACACTCTTCTAAGGCCCCGGTCACTCGGGAGGCTTTGATCCGCGAGAGGGACGGATCGGGGGCGCATCAAGTGGGCGGGGAAGCGCCGCAACGCACACATGCGCAGCGGACTGCCTCGCTCACTGATCTGTGGCTTCCCCCCGGCATCTGATCATGCCGGGGAGCAACTGCGCGACGGCTCGGGGGATCTGTCTGATCCCGCCGCCGTGCTTCTCTTTTGATGCGGCTCAAAAAAGCCGCACTTCAGCCCCACCTTTTCCCCCAGTGTGACCGGGGACTAAGTCCATCAAACTCAATCAAATCTGAAGGGTGTAGCTCTGCTTGCACTCTGGGTCTACTCCATGGGTCTCAAATGTTCAAAATAAGCCTCCCTAAGTCATCATTAGGACAACTCGAAGCCTCAAAGAGGACTGTGGCTCAGTGGTACAGCCTCTGCCTGGCATACAGAAGGTTCCAGGTTCAATGCCTGGCATCTCCAGTTCAAATGATTAAGTACGAGATGGTGGGAAAGACCTCAGCCTGAGACCCTGGAGAGCTGCTTCCAGTTGGAGTAGCTCATACCAATGTTCCCTCTAAGCTGTGGAGTCTTCTGAGCAAAAATTCTACTTGGTGAGCTACTGGCATTAAAGTTGTGAGTGAGTGATTTGGCTACTGCATAAGTTAGTTTGCTCTGGAGCCCGCCTTCCTGAGCGAAGATAAAAATGTGTGAGCCGGAGGCTAAAAAACTGTGAGCTAGCTCATACTAACTCAGCTTAGAGGGAACACTGGCTCATACTGACTTTGAGGGGCCAAGGGTCTGATTCAGTATAAGGCCGCTTCATGTGTTCATGAGACATCATCTGGGGCAACAAAAGCACACAGCTCTACAGCCAGTCCTTTCCAACTATTTGTTAACTGGACACCACATTTAATGTACAGAAACAGACCTCCCAACAAGGCCCGGGGAAAAACGTCTTGTCCCTTTAATTGGGGCTTAATGGGACAGCTGAAGCTTTCCATGGCATGGATGCAAAGAACATGAACAGCTAAATAAATAACATCCCATTAAGCCTCTGTTAAAAGGACAGGGTGCTTCCCCCCCCCCTCCAGGCAGTTGGCAACCTTATAAATGACTAAGTTTAATCTTTACTTGGAAGCATTACATGCTCTTGAGATGAGATGTACCCTCTTCCGGAATGCCTGTACATTCTCCTCCCCTCTTCCTCCTTCTGTTGAGCATCTGAAAGGGATTGCATCTAGTTCAGGTTGCTTCTGTGTCAGCCCCATGAGACCTGCGTGCTCACAAGGTGGGATGAAACCCTGCCTCAGCCCTACAGCATTTGGAGAACCAGAAATATATAGAAGCTGTAATGATGTACAAAACGCTTATAATCTCACAATAATGGTACAAAAAAACCCACAGTCAAATTGAAAAATATTAATTCCCAACAGGTATCAGACAGATGGACGAACTTCTCCGGAGTTTTGGCATTCGTTTTGTGAAGAACTTCTTCCAGACATCAAGATGTGATAGTGTTGCTTCTTATTCCATAATGTGTAAATCCAATACAAAGGCACTAATATCCTATATGTTGAACATGTTCTTACATAACAAATCCTTCCATCAACGGGCACACTAGGCTGCTAGTACACTTCGTGTGCCCATTGATGGAAGGATTTGTTATGTAAGAACATGTTCAACATATAGGATAGTAGTACCTTTGTATTGGATTTACACATTATGGAATAAGAAGCAACACTATCACATCTTGATGTTTGGAAGAGGTTCTTCACGGGACGAATGCCAAAACTCCGGAGAAGTTCGTCCATCTGTCTGATACCTGTTGGGAATTAATATTTTTCAATTTGACTGTGTGTGTGTTTTTTTTTGTATCGTTATTGTGAGATTATAAGCGTTTTGTACATCATTACAGCTTCTGTATATTTCTGGTTCTCTACACTAGCTGTAACCCCTCAGGTTTGTTGGTTCTACAGCATTTGGCAGCACAAGAGATAAAGGCCTCTAAGAGTGTGCCCCATTGCAGAAGGCCAAAAATAAACGGTTAAGGCCAGCAACAGAGCCGGGGCAATGCAATCCCGACCATCTTCCATCCGACTGACCTGAAAGTAAGCCAGGTCAAGTGGAGTCCATGTGGCTTCAGGGATTGACATGCTGGGGGAACGCTGTTATCGCCCCACACCTACAGCCCTTTCTGTTGACTTACAAACCAGTTCAGCTGCCCCTCCAGCTCGAGAGGCAGATAGAAACGAACAGATAAACACATAATTCAAGTGCATCTCTTTACATTTCCTTGGTTGGGGGGGGGGGAAGCAAGCAGCCTTCAAGAAGTCACATCCGAGCAGATAATTTAAAGATGACTTAAAATTTTTCATACCACACAGCAGCTGTTAGGGAATTTGCTCAATGCATATATCCTGTCATTAGGGAAATCAGAAGCCTCTTCTAAATACTGGGTCGTCCTCCTCCTCCCGTCCTCCCCCCCCCCCGGACTGGTTGTTTATCAGCTCAAACACTATATTCCTTTGCAAATACATTGTTTGCAGAAATGCTACAGGGAAAAACAAATTGGAAGAAGCAGCTTGAGTGGTGGGGATCCTACATACATTCAATTGTATTTTTAATGCCAAATCCATATGCAGGAGGTGATGTTATTAAAAAAATAATAATTTCAAAAGGCATTTGGGAAATTCTTGATAGCGTTTAGTGACTGGCTGGAAAACAACCAGGTCTATATTTTGTGTGCGTGCGTGTGTTGTGTTTCAGTTTCCACACCTGAATGGCAAGCGCTAGAAATTGAGAGCGAAATGGTCAGATCCTGAAAGTGAACCATGCTGTCGATGAAAAGAAGTCTATAGCCCAAATTCTTAACTGTTTTGCAGAAGAAAATGCAACAAAGAGGTCCTTGGGACAGAAGGAAAGGTCCTTCTTTGTATCTCACACCATAGACTGTGCAACTCACAGCTGACTGTAACAATAGCCCCGTCATGGCAAGCTGTGAAAAGCTAAAAAGAGACCTCCCCATGCTCAACTTAACGGAAAAAAAAAAATCTGCATCCAGAGTCACCATCTGCTAGGCCCTCCACAGAGCTAACATATCTCTGGGTATTCTAGACATCCCTGGGGGAAGAAATCCCCCACAAGCCAACGTCCATCCTACTGTGTCAAAGATCCTTGGGGGGGGGGAATGGGGTGACTGGGGGGAATTATGCACTGAGAAGCAAGGTGCATTAGTAACCTCTTAATCCATTTTTATAAACAAAAAAGATTCCCCCTTTTACGCACATTTATGCATGCTGTAGTGATTCTAATCAATGCTCCCTCTAAGCTGTGGAGTCTTGCGAGCAAAAATTCTACTTTGTGAGCTACTGGCATTCAAGTTGTGAGCGAGCGATTTGGCTACCGCGTAAATTATTTTGCTCTGGAGCCATCCTTCCTGAGCGAAGACAAAAATGTGTGAGCTGGAGGCTAAAAAACTGTCAGCTAGCTCACGCTAACTCAGCTTAGAGGGAACACTGATTCTAACCTATGTTAGTGATAGCGAATGTACAAGATACAGTCGTGGTTGTTTCAAATTATTTGTTCCAGAACAAAAGCATATGGTCTTCTGCATGTAGTTAGGAAACTATCGCCGCACAGAGGCAATGCCATACGGGGACCAATTCTGTTCTGACGTTATCTGAAGAAAAACACAATATCTAAAGAAAGATGGACAGATGCTCCTGTTCCTTTAAAAGTGCTGTAGGGCATTTTGGCAGGCACTGTTCATCCTACAATAAAAAGAAAATCTTTCACCTGTCCAAATTTCCTCCTGTGCATATAGTCCCTTGAGGCTGAAGTGAGATTCGAAACCTAGGCCCCTGCCACATGGGGGGGAAAAAAACGGGCAAAAAGAGACACGCGGCGGCGGGATAACATAGATCCCCTGAGCCGCCGCGCACTTCCTCCCTGGCACGATCAGATGCCGGGG
>NW_015159780.1:219912-221046 GCF_001447785.1 Gekko japonicus
CACAGAGTTTTTAGCTGAATGCCAGAGCGCCCCCTGTAGAATGTGCCCAGTGTGATGACATCACTTCCAGGTGAACATATATAGTAACTAATTTTTGTCTACTATAACCCAGCCAAATTGAGACCAATAGTGCTTTTGGGAGAAGCATGGCCTTTGATGACTCTCCAGAGGCAGAAAGCTATGTAACTGCGGAGTAGCAGCTCTTGAGAAAGGCTCTCTATGCATTCTCATCAGTAGGGTTGCCAGTTGCCTTCCTCCTGCTGGCAGGAGGATTAGGGAAGTGTCCCGGGGGTGGGCAGGGACATTGGCGATGCGCTGATGTCACTTCTGGAAGTGATGTCATTGAGTCAGAGACATCAGGGTGACACTCTACTTTTTGGGCAAAACTCTATGGTAAAAATGGCTATCAGCCATACAGTTTTGCCCAAAAAGTAGACCATTGTCCCCAACTTCGCCGACGCAATGATGTCACTTCCTGAAGTGACATCAGTGCGTTGCTGACATTGCACGGGGATGTCTGTTTGGGTGTAGGCTGGAGCCCACAAAAGCACGGATCCTCTGACTAGGAACCTGGCAAGCCACTTTGAGGCATTAAAGTTTACATAAATAATCTTATCGGAAGTGCTCATTCCCTATGCTCTGTGGTTGCTCCACATCCATAAAACTTTTATAAACATTATGCCCATTTTTCAAACACCTGTGTGGTGTGTGTGAGTATATTGCATTGTGTTCCTCGTAAAAGAAAGGAGGACTAGGCTTTACATATAGTCAGGTAATCCTCACTGCTCACTGACATTCACGTGTGCAGAAGGCTGCAGAAAACAAGAGACTTCCTTGATCCTAGAGCCAGCCTGGAAACCAGCAGGAGACTGCGAGGTGGGGACATTCATTGGGGGGGAGGCTCTGCTGTTAGTGTCTTACAGGGGTCATTTCCTGTAGGAGCGCACAGGAGCAGAGCTCCGTCATTAAAGAGCCCAGGGGGTGGGCACATGCAACAACCCACACCCCCTGCTCCCAGCAGCCCTCAGTCAGAGCAAGAAGCAGCCAGGTAAGTTGCAGAACCCCCCCCCCCAGCCTCCCGGTCCAAAACAGTCCAGTGGCACCTTTAAGACTAAGTTTTATTCAGGTACCAGC
>NW_015159780.1:221201-231965 GCF_001447785.1 Gekko japonicus
ATGTAAGCAGAAATAAAAAATACGTTACAGCTTGGCAAAAAAGAAAGAGACAGAGAAGTTTTTAAAAAGTGTCCTAGATTTGTTCTGACCAAAGGACATATGAAACAGTAGCTTAGCCTCCAGGACTTTACATTATGAAACTGATTCTAACTTATAGGAGAGAAAGATTGCAGGTGTGTATATGTTAGAGATTATTCTAGGGTGTAATTCTGTGAGGAGGAAGTGGCAACATAAAGCCTTTGCAAGACATGAAACAATTATGGTAGGATCATAGAATCATAGAACCATAGAGTTGGAAGGGACCTCCAAGGTCATCTAGTCCAACCCCCTGCACAATGCAGGAAATTAACAATATTCCCCCCCACCCCCAGTGATAGGGTTGCCAACCCCTTGATGGGGGTGGGGTTCCCCTGATTTCAGGGGCCCCAATCCACTACCACCCAGCTGGTAGGCGGGGGAAACCCTGCCCCCAAACAGCCCCACCACCCCCAATGTGCCCGGCTCAATGACATCACCCAGAGGGGACGCTCTGGCATTCAGCTAAAAACTCTATGGTGACCACAGAGTTTTTAGCTGAATGCCAGAGCGCCCCCTGTAGAATGTGCCCAGTGTGATGACATCACTTCCAGGTGAACATATATAGTAACTAATTTTTGTCTACTATAACCCAGCCAAATTGAGACCAATAGTGCTTTTGGGAGATGCTGAAGCATGGCCTTTGATGACTCTCCAGAGGCAGAAAGCTATGTAGCTGCGGAGTAGCAGCTCTTGAGAAAGGCTCTCTATGCATTCTCATCAGTAGGGTTGCCAGTTGCCTTCCTCCTGCTGGCAGGAGGATTAGGGAAGTGTCCCGGGGGTGGGCAGGGACATTGGCGATGCGCTGATGTCACTTCTGGAAGTGATGTCATTGAGTCAGAGACATCAGGGTGACACTCTACTTTTTGGGCAAAACTCTATGGTAAAAATGGCTATCAGCCATACAGTTTTGCCCAAAAAGTAGACCGTTGTCCCCAACTTCGCCGACGCAATGATGTCACTTCCTGAAGTGACATCAGTGCATTGCTGACATTGCATGGGGATGTCTGTTTGGGGGTAGGCTGGAGCCCACAAAAGCAGGGATCCTCCGCCTGACTAGGAACCTGGCAAGCCACTATGAGGCATTAAAGTTTACATAGATAATCTTATCGGAAGTGCTCATTCCCTATGCTCTGTGGTTGCTCCACATCCATAAAACTTTTATAAACATTATGCCCATTTTTCAAACACCTGTGTGGTGTGTGTGAGTATATTGCATTGTGTTCCTCGTAAAAGAAAGGAGGATTAGGCCTTACATATAGTCAGGTGATCCTCACTGTTCACTGACATGCACCTGTGCAGAAGGCTGCAGAAAGCAAGAAACTTCCTTGATCCTAGAGCCAGCCTGGAAACTAGGCTTTACATATAGTCAGGTAATCCTCACTGCTCACTGACATTCACGTGTGCAGAAGGCTGCAGAAAACAAGAGACTTCCTTGATCCTAGAGCCAGCCTGGAAACCAGCAGGAGACTGCGAGGTGGGGACATTGGGGGGGAGGCTCTCCTGTTAGTGACTTACAGGGGTAATTTCCTGCAGGAGCGCACAGGAGCGGAGCTCCGACAGTAAAGAGCCCAGGGGGTGGGCACATGCAACAAGCCACACCCCCTGCTCCCAGCAGCCAGAGCAAGAAGCAGCCAGGTAAGTTGCAGACCCCCCCCCCCAGCCTCCCGGTCCAAAACAGTCCAGTGGCACCTTTAAGACTAAGTTTTATTCAGGTACAAGCTCTCCCTCCTCTGCGAGGACAGATCTGCACGTTCTCCCTCCCAATGGCTAGCAATCCAAAACAGTCCAGTGGAGCCTGAGCAGTGGGTGTTGCCTTCTGACACACTTCCAGTGATGTCAGGGTGTGTGGCATATGCAAATAAGTTATAGTAATGCGTTATGCTAATGAGCTCCTGCACCTCTTTCTACGAAATGACCCCTGGCTGACGTCACACCCCTCAAGGAATCTCCAGAAAACTTTATGGTAAAGCCACTGAGTTTTCGGCAATCCTTAGATAGTACTGAGGTCACTTCTGGAATAACAGCAGAGCTTCAGCCAATTTCTGGAGAGGCATGACACCACTTCCAGGAAACATCACATTGTTGGCTACCAGCCATTTGTTTTATTTTTCTCCTGTTGCTGCTCAGAGCGGCATCAGGAAATGCCAGGTGGGGGCAGAGGATTCCATGCCAGTACCAGGGGGCTGGCAACTCTGTATCTGCCTCTGCCACCCCATCCCCTGATTATGTTGCTAAAACAGCATATCAGAAATTAAGTCATCTTACATGGGGACAGATAGCCATCAATATCAAGATAAATTGTTTTAGTCACAGGGTCACGATCAAACCTTTCTCCTGTCTGTCATTTGAATTAATAAAGAATGTAAGAAGAGCCCTGCTGGATCAGATCAATGGTCCATCTAGTCAAACATTCTGCTTTTCATAGTGGCCAGCTACATGACCCAGAAGTTTCCTGCTGCCACAGCTCTGCATCAATTGGCATTCAGAAGTATATCGCCTCTGAACCATCACGGCTAACAGCCACGGAGGAGCCTCTCTTCCATTTATTTGTCTAGTCTGCTTTTAAAGCCTTCCAAGTTAATGACCGACAATACGTCTGCAGCAGTGAGTTCCACAAGTTAATTACGCATTCTGTGAAGAAACTCTTTATTTTGTCTGCCCTGAACCTACTGCTCATCAGCTCCATTGGGCGCCTCTGAGTTTTAGCACGTGGGGAAAAGTCTTCTCTGTCCATCTTCTCCACATCGCAGTATTTGTCTAAAACACAGTTGTGATCCCCACAGTCCTTACTTCCCCCCACCCCCCTATCCCAAACTCTTCAGACTTTCCCCATGACCATAATTTTGGCCGTCCTTTTTTGCATCTTGTCCAGGTCTAAAATAGACATGGTGCCCAGTGGTGCCGTGGTGGTGGCCATCAAGTCACGACCAGTTTCAAGGCAAGAGAAGAACAGAAGCAGTTTGCCAACGCCTGACTCTGTGTAGCAAGCCTGGATTGCCTAGGCCAGTGATGGCGTACCTTTTAGAGATCGAGTACCCAAACTTGCCTCTGAGTTTTAGCATGTGGGGGAAAAGTCTTCTCTGTCCATCTACACGGCAATTTAACCTGAATACTGAGGTTTTACTTTAGAAAAAACAACTCATACATTAACTTAAGATGATCCAAACAAAGTAAGGAAAGCAATCCCAAATGCTTTCATTGACTTAAAATTATTTGGCAGAGAATTCAACACTTTATTGATGGTCTGGGCCTGGCTGGGGCGATGGCACACGTGCCCACAGAGAGGGCTCTGAGTGCCACCTCTGGCACCCGTGCCATAGGTTCGCCACCACTGGCCTAGGCGGTCTCCCATCCAAGTCCTAACAAGAGCCGACCCTTCTACGCTTCTGAGAGCTGACAAAATGGGGCTAGCCCGGGCTACCCAGGTCAGGGCGACAATGTAGACAGTGTTCCAAACGTAGTTGCCAATGCCAGCTCTATTGTTTTCAGTCTCTTCCCTTAAAAAACCTAACACAGGTTTGCCTTTTCCAAAATCTTCGATACCTGCCTTTTGATTTAGAAACAACTGACAAACAATGTCTTCTTGTTGTATTTTATTTGTGCACCATATATATTACTGGAAGTTAATAAAGTATATGCAAAGCATACAAGGGACTCTACAGACCAATCACAACGGGTGATAGTAGTAGCGGTAGCATTAATAGAAGAAGTAAGTGGGAAAATACTTATGCTACAATTTCCCATCCCTTCATTAGTATATAAACATAACAACTACATTTTTAAAAAAGTATTGCGAGAGAACAGTAAAGATGTCAAAATCATTTGTAGGCTGAAACGATCTAAGCTCAGATGACACCATTTCAAATCATCTCAATTCACCCATGTTATCAATTAAACAACCATCATGCTGCTACTGAACCCAACCGCAAATATTCAGATTTCTTTCCCCCCTGTCACGCTGAAGGTTATCTCCCTGGAAGCTCTGGAAAAAAAAAAATCAGGTGACAGCCATTTCCCATGATGCTTTAAGGGCTGTCAAGCTGTCCATCAAATTGTCACCTGACCAATCGTTCCCATGGTTCTTTTAGACTCTTCGTATGACAAATTGAAAGGCGCTATTATCTGCTTGTGGTGAAAAGGAACTGCTTCGGGTTTGATAAGATATCACTAGTCCCAGGTGAGCGGAGGCTGACAGCGCATCAAGACAAGACAACACATGGAAACACTGAACACAGGAGGAGCCCTGTGGTTTACAAACATCTGTTGTCATTATTTATTACCCTTCTCCTTGGTTTTAGTTTCAGACTTTGTCCTAGGCGCGTTCAAAAGGAGACACTTCACTTTCGGCAGGCAAGCCTCCCCTGCTGCCATTACCACAGATGTTCAGTGCTTAATGCTTAGAGTACAAGACAAAAAAAAAAAGATATCATAGCTACCTACCTTATTTGGTACAACTTGTGCTCAAAATGTTCTGTGCTGTTGAAATTATGTCAGAAGAAATGAAGAACTCTGAAATACAGGAAGATATGGTTAGGGGGGTTGTCTTTTCACTGAACCGTCAACACCGATATCTGGGTTTATTAGGCAGCCCTTCGTGCCCAGCTTTTGTAGCTGATATCTCCCAGCCTTAGTGCAGGCACCCAAATTTATCTTTTAGGAAAGCTCAGGGAGAAAACAATGTGCTTATTATTTACTGTGAGGTTGTAACAAGGATAAAACACAGCTAGCTGCTAACATCCCCACCTTGTGTACAAATCTTTTCTTGCATGCAGTTTTGTAATGTCAGGAAGGTAGATTGTGAGATCATCTTTAGAGGATGGGGCCAGAAGCAGATCAGGGCATCATCCGAATGAAATCGTTTTTTGTAAAAGGAGCCTAGGGGTCGGTGGCAGAGCTGGAGGAATATGTGCCACTGAAATGTACCCTAACTCCTTACATTACGAGAGTTCATCAGAAGGTAAGGTTATATGTGCATGCTCTGTACTCCACAACTTCCAGCAAAGAGACCAGACAATAGGCTTTCATGTTACCTCACTTCAAATACAATACCCTTCAGTAGAGGCAGTCAGTACTTTCAGCTGCAAGTGATGTCATTAAATAGGGTTGCCAACTTCCAGACGTCGGCTGGCAATCTCCTGGGATTACAATTGATCTCCAGGCAACCGTTCGCCTAAAGGAAATGGCTGCTTTGGAAGGTGGACTGTATAACATTACGTCCCGTTGAAGTCCCCTCCCCTTCCTAAACCCCGCCCTCCTCAGGCTCCAGCCTGCAAAATCTCCCGGTATTTCCCAACTGAGAGCTGGCAACCCTTGGCAGTAAATGATGGTGCAGGGAACATACAAAGGCCTTTCCTACTTAGTCAGTGTCCAGTTCCCCCCCCCCCAATTCCTTTCTCATCAAGTCATCAGAGTCAGTCAGAGATCACCTGTTGCGCATTGTAATGTCACAACACAGCATAGCCAGTAAGTCTGGGCCCCTTGCTAAGGAAAAAGATACCAATTTAAATGAGGCCAGTGTTTCCTCTTTAGGGCATAGGGTGGTCCTAGCCAGTCAGGAATCTCAAACACTCGCAGATTATACAATGAAAATGTTCTCAGTCTTTTTTTAAAAAAACCAAACTTTGAACAGTCCTGCTGCTGTCTGAAGCACCCAAATCATCAAAAACCAGGGAGCTTTTCACAGATTGAAAATGCTCATGAAAAACATCTGTCTTGTTCACCTCAGGCAGAATCATATTCTTCCACAAAGCTTTTTCTGGACCATGCAGGTTCTCCTGTTTTGGCGCTATGGTTGTCGGCTCTGGGTTGGGAAATACCTGGAGATTTTGGGGGTGGAGCCTGAGGAGGCTAGGCTTGGGGGAGGGGAGGGACTTCCATGGGGTATAAGCTATAGAGTCTACCTTCCAAACAGGCACATGGTACGGTGGGGCTTTTGGGTGCTCCGCCCCCTTTCTTAAAGGCACAGTCCCACAACAATTTCTCTTGTTCTTTTCAATCATTTAAAAACAGTTTAAAAGGCATGTGCTCCTTAAAGCAGAGTGGGGTCCTGTAGTTGACTAATTCCCGCATTGAGCAAGGGGGGTTGGAGTAGATGACCGCTAGGATTCCCTCTAACTCTGTGTCAAGAAACTGGTCTCCTTTAAGAGAGTTTTTCTGCCTAAGTGTTAGCTTTCTTAACTATAGAAGTCATCACCCCACCTGCCAGCTTGTTATGAGAATTGTTGCTTAGGCTGGCAGAAGTGATTAACTTTCAGCAGCTGAGAACTGTCATCTAAAGTGGCTGACAGCTTGCAGTTTAGAAATCTATCCTGGTAACAGCTTTCTATTGGCTAAATGGTTACGAAAACCTATGTATATAGACAGCTTGAGAAGACTCAGAGAGAGAAGAGACTGTCTCAAAGCTCTCTCCAATTTCTACCCTGCTGCTATGCTTCCAGAGACTTTTGTCATCAGGAACACCAGTTGGGACGCCAGAGCTACGCGCCTGATAGGAAAAGCAGTGAATAGAATAGCTAGCTAGGTTTTTTGTTTTGCATCCCTTGCTGAACTGTATACATTCTTTCTCGAGTGAGTTTACTGGCCAAACCCAGATAAATATTTCCAGTGCCATGTCTACCAGCTACCAAAAAATTTATTCTCCCTCCCTCCAGCCTACTATTGTCACACTCAGGGGCGAAGATGTGTAGATGCCTCTATGCTTTTATTTCAAAAGGCTTGATTCCACAGTAGCTAAGGGCGGTTTCTCACTAGAGCTGCCTCGCAGCACAGCGCCGTTTGCCCCAACACAAACATGTCAATTTCACACCCGAGGCTGCGGGGCTGCATTTGACTCGGGGCTTCGCCCAATTTCCTCCGCAGTTTCATGATCCTCAAAAACCAGGATCACGAAACTGTGGAGGAAATCGGGCAAAGCCCCAAGTCAAAATGCAACCCCAGAGCTTCGGGTGTGAAATTAACATATTTCTGTTGGGGCAAACGGCGCTGTGCTGCGAGGCAGCTCTAGTGAGAAATCGCCCTTTGTCACAATCCTCAGGATTCTGGCTTTTCTTTCTGCACTGAGAACACAGCCCCACCAGGAAAAAAATCTGCCCAACAATCTACAAAATCCGAGCTAGGGGCCTGCTTCCAAAGCAGCCATTTTCTCCAGGTGAACTATCTCTGTTACCTAGAGATCAGTTGTAATCTTAGGAGACCTCCAGCTACCACCTGGAGGAAGGTGACCCTACTGGGAACTCTCAGCTAGTGAGGTAGTGGCAGTAGTTTTCTCTTTTCACCCCACCTCCTTGACAGCCTCATAGGAACTGGGGAGCTCTGTATTAGAGGTACACTCTCTCTAAGGAGACATTTCGAAGTCCAGATTATGATCCTACCAATTCACCATCTGCAGGGTGCTGCCAGTACAGAACTGAAGTCATGTCTTTCTGTTCCCCTCCCTCTTCAACAAGACTCAGTAAGGATTACATGGCTTGCTATCGCCAAGTTCTGAAGAACTAGGAAGCTTTATTTTCTATACTGAATGCCCTTTAGCCTCTAATAGATTTCTTATGAACATTCTTAAGGTGATACAGAATGCTCATATTGGTGAAGGAGAACCATGTTCCACTCAAATGTGGCTCTCACACTCCATTTAAAGGAATCGGAAAATGCAAGTCACTAATTTAGAATCAGAGGACTGACTTCTTGATTGCCCTTCACTCAGTATTCAGCACTCCATCACCTCTCAGAGGCCAGGTTCACCCAGGCAAGAATGAGGAGGCAGAGAACAGAAGAAATATAATGGGAGGTACCACTTCAGACTACAGGTGGACCATCATGGAGGACCACATTTTGAAAGGCTCCCTGTGCTCAAAACTCCCTGAAAACAGAAAAACAGCACAGCAAGCAAACAGCAGGGATAAAACCTTTCTCTTTGCTATGCTGGTTTCCTATTAGCATGAACAGAACAACATAAAGCACGAGAGAAGCCAGTGTTGGATCATGCCAGTGGCCCATCCATTCCAACACTCTGTCACACAGTGGCCAAAAATACCAGGTGCCATCAGGAGGTCCAGCAGCAGGGCCAGGACACTAGAAGCCCCCCCACTGTTGCCCCCCCCCAGCACCAAGCATAGAGAACTGGAGGTTTTATGTGACACGGCATTCAGAGCTGGGCTCTACCAACTACAGTTGGAAGTGAAGGACTGTCTTCTCCCATATGTTTCTGCCTGGGGAATTAAGAACACAGTGAGAGGTCCTTCAAACCATTCCATCAATCATAGAAGCTCTGTTGGTGGGTCTACGAGAGAGAGGGTCATTTCAGTGGCATCCCCACAATCAGGGGTAATTTCCTGCAGGAGCTCACAGGAGTGGAGCTCCGGCAGTAAAGAACTCGGGGGTGGCCACATGCAACAAGCCCCGCCCCCTGCTCCCAGAAGCCCTGGACCACAAAGAGCAAGAAGCAGCCAGATAAGTTGCAGAGCCCCCCCCCCTAGCAATCCAAAACAGTTCAGTGGCACCTTTAAGGCCAAGGTTTATTCAGGTACAAGCTCTCCCTCCTCTGTGAGGGCAGATCTGCGTGTCCCCCCCCCCCCATACTTAAAAATCAAAAAGCTCAGTGGAACCTGAGCGGTGGGTGTTGCCTTCTGACACACTTCTGGTGATGTCAGGGGGTGTGGCATATGCAAATAAGTTATGCTAATGAGTTTCTGCACCTTTTTTTCTACAAAATGACCCCTGCCCACAATTACGGAACAACCTTGCCAGAGAGGTGCCCTTGGCCCCCTCACTTTCGATCTTTAGGAGCTGAACTGAAGATGGATTTATTTAGGACTGCATTTGATTGATGTAGGTTTTTTTATTGGCAGTCCTAATTGGAGCTTTTACACTGTTAATTTTAATTGGGTTTTTATAATTGTTGTTTTTGCTGAGGTTTTAAAATTTATTTTAATAATGTTTTATTTATATTGCAACCCACCTTGAGTCCTGCAAGGGGGAAATGTGGCTAATAAATGTTTTAAATAAATAAATACGTGGTAAAGTCTGTCCCCCCCCCCAAGGCCCGCCTCCCCCCTCTGTATTTCATTCTCCTTCTGTGAATCAGGCCTCACCACCCTCTGCAGAATTCCTCAGCTGGCCACCCAGAGGTCATAAACAATGAGGACCCAGTTACAGACTCCTCTTACCCTTTTGATTAATTAGTTAATTAACTTAATTAATACCCTGCCTTTCTCCCCAGCAGGTTACCCAAAATGGCTCACATCATTGTTCCCTCCTCCACTTTATGCTCACAACAACCCTACGAGGCAGGTTAGTCTGAGAGTGTGTGACTGGCCCCAGGTCAACCCAGCAAGCTTCCATGGTGGGATTCAAACCTGAGGCTCCTAGATCCTAGAATGGCACTCTAACCACTACTCCACAGAGGCCGTCAGTTATCAGAATAAATACCCAGACTGGTTTGGAGTGTTAGTCGTGTAGTGCAGACCACATGTAGTGTAAATCACATATGCAGGCCAGACTTTATCAGAGTATTACAAGCTGATAAGGACTGTCATCCAAGGTGCCCAGTTAGGATGATCTAGATTCCCAGGTGGTCTGATGGAGGAGGGGCTTGTACTACATTTGATAAGATCTTGTCCTGCGTTGCAACAGGAAGGTTACATTCCGACAGTGGCATCAGTTGCTGGATCCCAAGAAGACATCAGGGTGGGATTGGGAAACGAGCCCTGATCATTGCCTACCATTAATCAGCCTCCTTTGTATTTGGTGACAGTGTCTAAGAAGCCAGTCCTATTCATCACAGATAGAAAGAATGGGCTCCTATTAAAAATAAATAAATATACATTTACCTGGACATGTGAATTCATGTGGAACAGTTAAAAAAAATCCTTCGAGGTATATAACAAAGTATTTTGGCAAGATCTGCAAAATAAATGAACCCATCTGAGAATCTGGAGAAAACGGTACTTGTCACTCCCATCTAGGCTTGGTCTTAGAAGAAGCCTTGCAGCTGCAACAGAGAGGAGAGGAAAGCAGCAAATTAGTTTTGTAGCTATCACAAAGACAAAGAGCATGTCACTGTTCACCTGTTAGAAGCTATCTGGAGGAACAGAAATGGTATCATAGGGTCCCCGTATAGACATACCGGGTAAACACCAAGGAAAATATCACATGCTAAGAAATGCCAAGATAAAACGCCGCAGGGCTACAAGAATCCCACAATTTTGCAATAACACAGTACAAGCCCAGAATGTAGCACTGTGAATGGAGAATTCAGCATCTTAAGGATATTGGCATTCAGGGTTTCTTTTCAATTTAAAAAGCAAGTTTCCAGTTCTTAAAGATGCAGTGTGACTATGAATGACACTTAAGAAAATCTCAGAAGCCATAATGGGAACTAAGCAGAATTTCCAGTAAGGGGTGGCATTTCGGTGTAGTGTGTTTGCCTGCCCTATGATGTAGAGGGCAGTATACATTGTGGAGTACGCAAATAATATATGAATAGTGTATTTGCATAATTTACACAATTTGCAGAATTCAGTTTACTTTTTATAGAATAATTTTTATATTATTGCAGACAAAACCTCAGCCTCATACTCTGTTCTGGTTATAGAATTAGGATGTGAGAAGGGCCCAAATGGTAACCTTATCTAGCCTCCTGCACATCTGCGCTGCAGACTGAGAGATGACACCAACAAGGAAGGAAGGAAG
>NW_015159780.1:232058-270821 GCF_001447785.1 Gekko japonicus
AAGGAAGGAAGGAAGGAAGGAAGGGGGAGGAAGGGAGGGAGGGAGGGAGGGAGGGAGGAAATTGAAAATAAGAAAGAAAATGGCTTTCCCTGTTTTTGATGGAGGAAAAATTACAATTTTGCAATAAGACCTGCCAAGGGAATTCAAAATTTCTGACAAATTTAAATATCATAGTAAATTTTTAATGTTGCTTGTGATGCCTAACAGGAAGCCTAAAGGGCTTTTTTCCTGAGCTAATTATTCCCTTTCTATAACTATAGATATATTGATTTTCTCATATTCCAAATAAGTGGTGGCTACAAGCATGGACAGCGTCAAGAGGCAATCAGATAAGCATATGGAGCAGAGGTCCATCAGTGGCTATTAGCCACAAGGTGTAGATAGGACTTCTCAGTGTGGGGCAAGTGATGCTCTGTCTTCTTGGTGCTTGGGGGGGTCAACAGTGGGAGGGCTTCTAATGTCCTGACCCCACTGGTGGACCTCCTGATGGCACCTGGTATTTTTGGCCACGGTGTGATACAGAGTGTTGGACTGGATGGGCCCTTGGCCTGATCCAACACTGGGTTCTCTTATGTTCTTATGAAACTATATTAGTATTGTTTTAACATTTCTTCAGAGGGCCGGTCTCTATATTACACGATGTTATTGTTATTTATGGACACAGGAGTCACCTTGGCTTCTGCATGCATTGGAGCAACTGACTGTATGAACCTACACCTGATGATCTCAGGCCTGGCCTACACATGTGGCAGAATGTGGTGGTGGAAGCTTGAGGTGGCAGAACGGGCTATATCACAAAAGTGAGGGGAGAGTCGTATTTTCAATGCTCCGTTGCAAATACAAAAACCATTACAAAGGTTCTAGTCGATCCCTTTGCATGCTGCACTAGTTTTCCACTTGTAGGAAATTAGCGATGTCAACGAACTACCAAAAAACATAATTCTTACCCTGCAGTCAGAAGTGGCTTCCACACTGTGGCACTCCTTTACCACCTAATTTTGGCTGTGCCTGCCCTCAGCCAGTATCACTCCCAATATGCTGGGAGTTCTATGTATTCACCGGGTGTGTGGAAGCCTGATTCGGGTTTAGGACTGTGTGGAGAGGAAGGCGTTTTCATGGCGTTTCCCCACTGTCATTCTGCTGTCCAAGATAGTCCCATGGTGAAAATGCACACACTATCACCCTGCCCTGGATAGCCCAGGCTAGCCAGATCTTGTCGGTTCTCAGAAACTAAGCAGGATCTGCCCTGGTTAGTATCTGGATGGGAGAACTCCAGGAAGTCCAGGGTTTCTGTGCAGAGGCAGGCCATGGCAAACCACCTCTGTGCATCTCTTGCCTTGAAAACCCTACGGGGTTGCCATAAGTCAGCTGCGACTTGACAGCACTTTCCACCACCATCAGGGTTACCAACTTGTCTCACCGGTGTCGTCAAGTCACAGCCAACATATGGAGGTTTGGGGGTGGAGCTTGGAGAGGGCACAGTTTGGAGAGGGGAGGGAGCTCCTCGGAGAAGTGATGCTACGGAGTCCTCCCTCTGAAGCAGCCATTTTCCCCAGAGGAACTGATCCTTATAATTGTTGGATCCCCAGGCATTCGAAATAACTCCACGTTTGAATCAAAGCAAGGTTTATTTCAAAGCGATGGTTCAGACAGGAACAAGAACATTGTTAGGAATAACTACCAATACACAAGCATAGCATATAAAAGGGATTTGAACCATGTTGGGCCAATGAGGCCAGTTCCCGCTGGCGGGAATAGAACTCGGAAACGCGCGCCTATTCCATGGGAATGTAACAGTCCAATACTATCAACACAGGTTCAGTTCACAGGGTAGATAACCATAACAAGCTTAGCGAAGCTCCGACTCCCCCCCACCAGCTGCACGACCTTGGCCAGTTCCGCAAAACACAGAGAAGCAAAATGAAACAGTCTAAACCCAGGGGGGGAGGGAAGAGCACAAGGCATGTGAAGCAGGTAACATCAGATACAATGGCAGCTAGCTGACAATAATCTGGATGTTAGCTGTAATTTCAGGAGAACTCCAATCCCCACCTGGAGGTTGGCAGCCCTAGCAGATGTACCTGTGATGCACACATGTGCTCTGTACATGGATGGCACTTCCAGTGTATTGTGTAGTTAGGGCTATCTGCGAACAGAATCAAAATGAAACTCAGGCACTCTTCAAGTAATCTGAAGTCTAAGTTAGCTGTTTCTTAGCTTGGTTAAATAGCACCACTCAGTGAATCCCATCTTGGCTGCAAGAAATAGCACTTAAAAAAGAGGAAAGGAAAGAAAGAATACCACCAGTTCAATAGAGTCCTGTTAATGTTAGGAGGAAAGCTTTTATAATATGTGCGTGTTTAATATGACAAACTGATCATGAGATGAAAGATCTGGACAAAATTTAACACTGCAACATGATCCGGTTAAAAAAACTTTATTTCCCATTGCAATTGTGAACAATAAAGTTTTCCACGTATGCAACTGTATGAGCTGAAAGAGGGGAATGCATAATTCGTCTCCACAAACTGAGCCAGAAGAAATGAAGGGGAAAAAATTGGATTCTCTTCTGTCGGCCTCCTGTGTAAAAAATTTTCTCCTTATCATCTCATCTAGTCATATCTTTCTGCAGTTTGAATTACCCTCTTTTCCTCAATCTGGTAAGGCAGTGAAAGGATGTTTGTTCTGCTAATTAACTTTATTACCCTGATAACTCCCTGCAGCCTTTGACGAAAACAATTACCGTTCCTCTTTTTTTCCCCCACTGGCAAAAAAAAAAAAAGGACTATTAATTAGAAATGAGGCCCCGGTCCCTGCCATGTTAGCCTACCACGTTCTCAGACCCTCAAGCGGGATAGCATTACATTGTCAGTAGTAATTTAGCTCTCATCTGTCTCTGCTAATTATTGTCACATTCATCAAATTCATCAACAAAAGTGCTCTCAGAAGGATTGCATATTTGCAGTTAATACAGCATAAACTGGTATTACCCATCACCACATTTGTGATGATGAGAGGGACACAACTTATTCATCCCTAATTAGAGCAAGCTGGGTAATTAATTATACATTCCGCCTTATTACTTCTGAGTTCCCAGATATTGTTTGCTAAAAAGGGGGAGAGGAGGGGGGGGGAGAGAGAAGCCTGAAAATGCAAAAAAAGGGGAGAAAAGGGGAAAAAAAGAAAAAAAATGTGTGATGTGTTTTGTCACATGTGCTTTGCCATAATTCCCACCTGACAAACTAGCTGATTCAGTAGAAAATTGCAAGTTGTCAGCAGCAGAATAAACTGCCGTAATAGCTGATTAATGATCAGCACCTGTGACAGGTGCTATACGGGACTGTAAACTTGGTTTGATTAACAGTCACTGGACGAATAAATATTAGTGACAGTCACTGGAGAGCAACTTTGCTTGTTTGCTTTCCATGTTAACAAAGCTCGCACATTAAAGTTATTGATATTTTCAGTGCCATTTCTGAGTTCCAAGGGTGTTTTCTCCCCCTCTTTTTTTGGAAATAATCTAGCAACCTCGGGAGAAGGTTCTATTGTGTCTGGATTGTCCCCGGTGTCTTTATCTGTTTCCAGATGAAGTGTTTTGACAAGGTGACCAACAGGAGTTCTCAACTGTAAGCAGCAACATTTAGAATCATTTTGTTTATGCCATCCACCATTAATGGAAGTATACTTTTTATGAGATATGTAATCTGGGGCGGAGGAGAAAGCTGTTGCTCGGTGCACTCCTAAAACACAAATTCTATCTCCTGCACCAAAGCCCCCCCCCATTGTTCACATTCATAATAACAATAGAAATTTTAGAAATATTGACATCAATGTATTTTAATTTCCTCAAGCCTTGATTTTTGCAGGGTTCACGTAGCCACTTCTGGCTCAATTTTGGCATGAGATGAAGCATGTTGGTTTGGCCAGATATCATGCCAGTCATAAGTCTCCATCATATTTTTACTTAGCATTCTTTTGGAGAACTACCTAGAAAACTATGCATTTTTGTCGGTTTTGTTTCAAACAGACTCTTCATACATGGCTAAGCCAATGTCAGTTGACTTAATGTACCCAATGAAATGTAAGCCAATTACCAAAACGAATGTTTATACTGTGAATGGCTATTTATTACAAGAATAGCTCTCTCTCCCTCCTCCCCTTTTTCTTGATGTATAGAAACTGAAAAGACATTAAAAATGCAATTTCGACATGGAATGTATCATCAAAAGCAAGGGTGTGGGATGGAAGCCACATGGTCGTGATTGTGTTTCCAAGCATTAAAAAAAATAAATAAGAATTTCAGGAGGGAAGGGGAAAGCTGGAAGATAACAACTTCTGTTTTGGGGAGCCTTCCTTTCCATAGTAGACCATATGAAAGACACTACCAATGGCTTCTTCTTTCATCTACCACTGCCTTTTGATTTCTTCCAGATTTTTGTCAGTGAGCTATGCAATGGGTCTATGTCAGTGGAGTGCAGACCAGGGTAACTAATTCAGAATCTGGCAACCGTTTCATATTCTCATCTGATTTCAAAGAGAGGGAGTTTGTACTCCTCATAGTTTTGGATGATTAAATATGGATAAATTTAAAGCAGGAGTTTTTCATATCAGGGCAGGCCCCAATAGGGTTGTCAGGTCCCCCCAGTGCACAGGGGATCCCCCGGTTTCTGGTGCTCCTCCCTGGCACCGGCCAGCTGGCCAGCAGGGGAGAATTACCACCCAAAACACCACATACACACCTTGCCCAGAAGTGGCGTAGCCATGTTGGTGACATCAGGGGCAACACTATGGTTTTTGGGCAAAACTCTATGGTAGAATTAGCTTCAAACCATAGAGTTTTGCCCCAAAACCAGAACGTCATCCTTGATGTCACCAACGTGCCTCCATCACTTCTAGGAGACATAAGCATGGCGTGCTTCTTCCCCTCCCCTCTCCCAGATCATCCCGTTAAGTCCCCCGCTGGCTTGTCCTTTGGACCTGGCATCCCTAATCCCGAACCCTTTCAGTGCTTGCCAAAGTTCCCTCTAAGTTGTGGAGTCCTGTAAGCAAAAAATCTACTTTGTGAGCTACTGGCATTAAAGTTGTGAGTGAGCAATTTGGCTGCCACATAAATTAGTTTGCTCTGGAGCCATCCTTCCTGAGCAAAGACAAAAATGTGTGAGCCGGAGGCTAAAAAAACTGTGAGCTAGCTCACACTAACTCAGCTTAGAGGGAACACTGGTGCTTGCCCATTTGTCATCACTCTGTCTCTCAACATTTGTTGCCTCTGAGGTTCATACTCCACTGTTGTTCTGGTTAGTGATATCCATTTGCATCCCAGAGAAATGTGTAACAAAACAAAATTAACTGCCAGAAACAAAGCATATTAAGCAGTGCCATGTAGCAGCAGACAATGGCAAACCACCTCTGTTCATCTCTTGCCTTGAAAACCTTAAGGGGTTGCCATCAATTGCCTTTGACTTGACAGGACTTTTCACCACCACCACTGTGTGTCTCCACCATTGACTTCTTGTTTTTTAGCATGTGTGCCAATACAGCCAAACACCCTCTGGAGGACACTTTTTTCCTTGGGACGCATTATTTTTTAATGTCAATAATGTCAATAATTGGGCATCAAAGAGCCCAGTTCCTTACATATTTACTGATGAGAAAGAGTCAGATGAAATAATCCATCCTAATCGTACAGTGCACCTCTTGCTGTGCCCCTTCAGCTTCAGTTATGAAGCTGCATGGTTGAACTTTACCCCATACAGAAGATCCTATATACACAGAAGAACAGGCTAGAGATATCTCCAACATGGTAGATTTGCTATGTGAAGGATTTTTAATTTAAAAAATATGTGGGACTGCTACAAACTACAACCATCTACCTGCAGTTCAAAAAGGGACAGCATAGCAAGAGAAGCAGTTCAGCCCAGGCTAGCCCGGTTTCTTCAGATCTCAGAAGCTAAGCATGGTCAGCCTTGGTTAGAACTTGGATGGGAGACCACCAAGGAAGTCCAGGGTCACTACACAGAGGCAGCCAATGTTAACCACTTCTTCTCATCTCTTGCTTTGAAAACCCTATGGGGTCACCACAAGTTGGCCCTTTTGACCACGATGTGCATTGGCTTAAGCCCCATTAACACCAAAGACACTTGCTCAAAAATGACCAGGTGCATTTTGGATCTCAGCTGAAATGAAGTCACACTAACAAATTCAAAATACGGGCACAAAATATGGAGCCACTACAGAATTCCAGTTTTGTACCATACACATCAGTGGAGTCCTGACTTTAATTTTACTTCCCTGATTCCCCATTCCAACACAAACCACACACACAGCCCACAGGCAAGAGAGACCAAAGCAGAGAGAGAGAAAACAGCAAAGCACACTCACCCAAAGCACACACACACCTCCCAGAGATCCCACCACCAAATCCAAAGTGCTCCAACCCTTAAAACCCACCACCCTCCAGGTGACACACCCCTGCTCCCTCTGTAAGGAAGACTAACGAAGGAATTACAGCTCCACCCAGAAAGGTACCTCTATGCCGGCTGACAAAAGGTGGTTCCTCATCACTAGACTTCAGGGATTCGCCAACTGGAGCCTAAAACAGCTACGACCACGGGCAGGCCTGAGGCCCAAGGATAGCTGAAAAACAGCCAGGTGCACCTTCCTTAAAGCATCTGGCCCCCCCCGCTTCCAGCAGCAAAGATCCGGATCACCAGTGGTGAAAACCTTCGTTAGGAAGGCTGGGAAAGATTCCCATGTGACGTCCTGGAGATCTGCTGCGAGTAGACAGCATAGACCAACATCCTGTCTCAATATGAAACAGCTACTTATTATCAATGGATTTAGTGTGTCATATATTTCACTCAACAGATCTAATAAAAAAGCCAGTATCCACTCAAAAATATAGAACTGAAGTATGTTATTTTCCTAACTATGTATTATGGAACTGAGCATACCAGAAACATAGAGAGAGATAATGTATCATTAGTCATCTAAAGAAGACTGAAATATGTATTATGTGGTTTCTATCCCTGCACACTGGGAAGTGGGGAAAAGAACACTGTGGTGTGGAACAGAGAAGTCACCTGACCATCCAATGGTAGTGGTAGTGGTGGTGGTGGTGGAAAGTACAAGTTGCAGCCGACTTATGACTGCCCCATAGGGTTTTCAAGGCAAGACACAAACAGTGGTGGTTTGCCATTGCCTGCTTCTGTGTAGCAACCCTGGACTTCCTTGGTGGTCTCCCATCCAAGTACAAACTGACCCTTCATAGCTTCTGTGATCTGACAAGATCGGGCTAGCCTGGGCCCTCCAGGTCAGACCTGTTCTATGAATTCTCCAAAATTCACAGATAGTTGTGTCTCGCATGGCTGTCTTGTATGTCCAAGTTATCACTTACAGTTGCAGTCAGCTTTTGAATGTTGAATTCATCCTGTGATTAGCTTTGGTGAATATCCAGAAGAAGGGAGTCTGGTAGCTGTACAGCAACTATTTGGAATGCCTCTCCATTAGGGTTGCCAGGTCTACCTGACCACCAGCAGGAGATGGGGAGGGGGGGGTAGGGTTACCAGATATAGGCTGGGGAACTCCTGGAGATTTGGGGATGAAGCCTAGGGAGGGGAGGGACCTCAGTGGGGTACAATGGCATAGAGTCCACCCTTCAAAGCATGAGTTTTCTCCAGGGTAACTGATCTCTGTAGTCTGGAGTTGAGCTGTAATTCTGGGGGATTCCCAAGTCCCACCTGGAGACTGGCATCCCTATTCTCCATATGCATTTGGCATCTGAACATAGTGAATGGTTATGTGAAAAAGGCATTCATGGTGGATCATGGAAGCCATGGGGGGGACATATGGAAGTGCTGTAGTCACGTTTTAAGAAACTGGAGCTTCAAGACATTACCAACTCTGAATCACACCTACATCCTGTTGAATGGGAAATCACAACTGACCAAGTCCCATTGATTTCCATAGTCCCGAGGAGCCACGCACATTCTTCCAACCAGGGCCAATAACTCATTTGTAAAGCTATGATTGTCTTGGCTTTCTTTATTCGGAAAAGAAAAATTAACAATTTTGCTGTAAAATTCTTGAAACATAATGGAAGTATTATTTTGACTTAAGAACTTAATCGATTTGTGATGAAATGTTGATAGAGGTCTACAAATGCATATGCTTTCAGTTTTAGGCCTTCCAATTCTATAGCCACAATAAAACATTTGCAGTTTGAACAAGTAAAAACCTATGACTTATGTTTTGTTATGTCATGTTATTTTACATTGTGTTTGACGTGAGCACCAATATCTTATTCGATTGTATTATATTGTGTTATCTTGCTTTTATCTGTTTTAATGTTGACCCACCCTGAGCCCGTCAAGGGGAGGGCGAGATACAAATCAAATAAAAAAAAAATAAATTAAAAAATATTAAAAAACCAAAACTCTGAATCCGAACTATAATATAGATATTGTTGTCCATAGAGCATTTTCAGGTAGCCAACAATATCACTTCATAAATAGGAAAAAAATACCGTAGAAAATGCCAGTGCCTTGTCTTGGAATGGAGATTTCCCCCATGACGTGGGTGATCTGCAGTGTGGATAGCTCTTTTATATCGTGGCCACTGTGCTGAGTAATTACCACAGTCCCCCTCATGATGGTCATAATACAAACACTGGCCCTCAGCACTGTCTTGAACAGCAAACATCTCAGGGGCACATACAGCATACAGATCTCCCAATGTGGCAATTTTCTTCCCCTTTTCAATCCATATATTTTCTCTTTTCATTGGAGGATACCAAACAGCACAGAAGGAGATGAACTTCTACTCCAATATAGTGACTTTTAACATGAGAAAATATGGTGGTGCGCAAAGAACAAGCAAACCAGAACACAACACAACAAATATTAAGAATCCATTGCGTTGACTGTAAACATAACTAAAATGTTTCTCTCTCTGCCCTCTGCCATATTTGAGATCAGGATGTTAGACTTTAAGATGATACACTCCATCATTCTCAAAATGGTATCTACCTGTTCAGTCATTAAAAGGGTAAAGGTAAAGGTTCCCTTGCTCGAAAGCCAGTCGAATCCGACTCTAGGGTTGTGGTGCTCATCTCCGTTTCAAAGCCGAAGAGCCAGCGCTGTCCGAAGACGTTTCCGTGGTCATGTGGCCGGCATGACTAAACACCAAGGCGCACGGAACGCTGTTACCTTCCCACCGAAGTGGTACCTATTTATCTACTTGCAATTTCTTGCTTTCGAACTGCTAGGTTGGCAGGAGCTGGAACTAGAGATGGGAGCTTACTCCATCATGCGGCACCCGGGTCTCAAACTGCTGAACTACTGACCTTCCACAGCCTGCAGTTCAGCGTCTTAACCACTTGAGCCACTGCAGCTCCTGTTCAGTCATTAAACATTCATTTTTTAATATATTTCTTGCTGTTCTCAATTACTTAGCAAGGCCCTCTTATTTCTAATGTGATGTTGGAAGCATATTCTTTTAACATTATCATTTGCCACTAAAATACCATAAGGATCGATGTTTTTCAAGTCTTTAAAGGAAAGTAGCGTTCAGACAAATAGCCTTTTGAAATGAGGAATACGTCTTGAAATTATTAGTTAAGCTCCTTCCTCAAAGGAAGAAAAAAATTGAGCAATATGCTGCATTAGACAACTAAAACTTATGATATAGGGGGGAAACATGAATTGCGTTTCTATGTAATTTGCTCTCTATCCTTCAATGGAAGAAATGAAGACAAAGGAGGCATTTACATACAAAGAACAACTGGAGTATTCAGTCTATCAAGCATTATGTCTGATGACTCAAAATAGCTGCTTAGGTGGCATTTCATAGCACAATTTTGGATATAATCCCTACATTGACTAACTGAAAACAGGAGATGAATCAGTTTTGGTCAAGTATTTCCAACCTCCCCCCCACCCCAGCCCCCATTATTCCAGCTCCACAGTGTCAACACTGGCCTTCCACAAGGTTCCAGAACGGCTTCAAAGTTCTGTTTTCAACACACAAAACCCGGCAGAGAGATTTTCTGAACTGAAGGTTCTCTCCTGTCAGCTGTTTCGTAGCCCCGGCCATCCCGAGATATATTCTTCACCGCACAAGTATAGTCTTATTAATTTTACTAGACAAAGCAAATAAGCTACAGGAGGAGACACAGTTGACAGTTGCAAAACCTGCTCTTCACCCTATTCCTGGAGTTACCAAGTCAGGAGGGAAGTTCAGACACCAACCAGTGATGCTTTTGGGAGACTCTCTTTACTTTCCCATCAACAGAGATACCACAGAAGTTGCTCAGAAATTGAATGATTTTTATTTTTATTTATTGATTATAATTTACTTCATTTATGCCTTCCCTTTCACCCCAATGGGGTCCCTCCCAACCAAGGTGGATTATATAATTCCCCTCTCCTTCGCTTTATCCTCACAACAACCCTGTGAGGTAGGTTAGGCTGAGAGTGTGTGACTGGTCCAAGGTCACCTAGCAAGCTTCCATGGCAGAGGGGGGATTCGAACCCGGGTCTCTCAGATACTAGTCTGACACTCAAACCACCACACCACACACTGAGCCTTTCATTATTTATTTATTTAATTAATTCATTTATACCCCACCTTTCTTCCCAATGGGGTCCCAAAGTGGCTTACCATTTCCCCCTCTTCCATTTTATCCCCACAACAACCTTGTGAGGTAGGGTTGGGCTGAGAGCATGTGACTGGCCCAAGGTCACCCAGTGAGCTTCCATGGCACAAGTTGGGATTTGAGCCTGGGTTTCCCAGGTATTAGTCTGACACTCTTAACCACTGCTTTCTGTGGTTCGATGCAGTACTTCTGAGGCAGTGCTCCTTCCTGTTTTTAGCAAGAACATGCACACTGTTGTTTTATTTTTTGCCACAGAAATGAATGGCAGTCATCCATTTATATGGGACAACAGTAATGCATTTGGGGGACACCCGTTGTAGTAGGGTCACACTCCCCTACCCACACATTGGTCAGCCAGAACGCAATGCACCTTTGTGTGCAGGATCCACAGAGAGACCACCCAACACCCTGCAGTGATGATGGATATTGTACTAGTATTTTACATGGAGAGTACACATAATTGTGAAGAGCTCAAGATAAACATCTCAATAAAAAAAGTACTTCCTTTCTCATTTCTGTCTGAAAACAGTAGCTGAGACCGTCGGAACTGTTTGTTCTCTCTGAGTTTGAGAGATTAAAGACCCGATAGGCAGAGGATGCTTGTGTATGTGTGTGTGTGTGGGGGAGACAGAGTTCTGACTCATCTTCAAGGTAACGATCCGGAACCTTGGACATTAAAGTCATGGATTGAAAGCTTTATGCAAATGCATGTAAATTTGCCATGTTGTGGAACGGATGCATAACCATCTGAAAAGGCAGCAGTGTTGCTAGCCAAGAATGTAGGAAAGAGGCCAATCTCCCATCCAGATGCCCTTGATAGAGACACACTGTGCAGCATCTTGGCTTCCAGCTGCTAAGCTCCCCACGACTGGAGTATTTTTTTTGGAAGGGCTGTCTCTAGCAGATTAAGACAACTCAGAGGGCTAGTGCTAGCGTTTAATCAGGAGGAAGGAAATGGAACGATATAGTCTAAGCATTTGTAGCCCACTAAAAAGTTGACCAGAAGCCCCAGTCATATTTTAACTTCACAGTGTGCCTTTTGAATGCATTGGCGTTAGAGGTGACACAATCATTTATGCACCTGTGACACAAACTTCAAATGTCGTTGGCGATTTCTTTTGTACTATATTGAATGCTGAAAATATACAGGCAATCAGATGTCAGAGGGCCATGTCCAGAGCAGATCTAGGCAAAACCCATGGGGGGGGTTGCTAAATCAAGAAGAAGAAGAAGAAATTGGATTTATACCGCACCCTTCACTCAGAATCTCAGAGCGGCTTACAGTCTCCTTTCCCTTCCCCTCCCCACAACAGACACCCTGTGAGGTAGGTGGGGCTGAGACCCCTCTTTCAAGGACTGCCCTTGAGAGAACAGCTCTGAGAGAACTGTGACTGACCCAAGGCCACACCAGCAGCTGCATGTGGAAGAGTGGGGAATCAAATCCAGTTCTCCCAGATTAGAGTCCGTGCTCTCTGATGCTATTTTTACTGACCTGAAAGGTCCTTCAGGGCTACCCTTTGCCCTATGGCACAGACACACAGGCAACAGACAGAATTTTGCCCATGAAGCTGAGGTCAGAAAAACAGCATGGGGAAATAATGGATTAAAACAGCATGCTCTCTGCTCCTGACATGAAGCCCATATGCCTGCCATTTTAAAAAAGAAAAATCCCTTGTGTGTTCCAGACATCGAATTTCCAGTGACACATGTACTTTGGCTACAAGTAGTACATTGAGAATAACTAATAAAATTAAGTCAGGTGTCTTCATGTTTACATTCATTTGGATCACATATACAAATGCATGCTAAAGATGTCAAGTATCTTCTTGCAGGGCATTAGGGGACCCATGAACGCTGCAGTGCATTCTGCTTCATCTAGCAGCTCAGTTCTTGAAAAGTTCTCTTGCTTGGCGTTAATTACATAGGGCTGCCAGCTCCGGGTTGGTAAATACCTGGAGATTTTGGTGGTGGAGCCTGAGGAGGGCAGAGGGGAGGGGAGGGGAGGGAGTTCAGTGGGGTATGATGCCCCAGAGTCCACCTTCCAACGTGGTCATTTTCTCCAGGTGAACTGACCTCTGTCACCGGGAGATCAGTTGTAACCCCAGGAAATCTCCAGCCACCACCTGGAAGCTGGCAACCCTATGAACTAGGAAACTTTGGTTTCTCTTGCTTTCTTGCTCAACATGAATTAGGAAGCTTTGATGAAGTAACATTTAAGCAAACTAACAATGGTGGAGGCTAGAATGAAGGGAGACAAATCAGCCCTAACTTTTCTGTACAGCGTAGTATCGTTCCCTGAGGAAGGTGGGCTTTGGAGAGAAATTCCACATGGCTAGATGGTTCGGGATGTGGATTTGGAATGTTACTAATCAAATTCAAATCTGTCTGTTAGCCTTGGGTGGGTAACTAACCTGCTGGGAAGCCTCTCCAACTTTCAGCGAGGAACCAAACAGGTCACATCTGAACATTATTGTTTGGGCTGCTGTGTTGACAGCAGCTTACTCAGCTTTCAGTCTCTACTTCCTTTGCCATCTTAAAGTTTTTATCCCCATGGCTCAGCAAGGGAAGAAATTACTCATCAGACACTTGGTTTATCAGGTCTTCTGCTCTGTCAGGAGACCTCTTGCCATCCACTCGGTGTCTCTGCTGCTGCCGCCACTTGTCAGGGCAGCTGGGGGGCAGGCATGGGCAGGAAAAGCACCATGGCTCCAATTGTATGACATCAGTTCTGATGCAAACCTAGAAGTAACATCACCACATTGGTGCAACACTCTAGAACTCACCCAATACTCTATGATAAAACCAGAGAGTTTTGGTGGATCCTAGAGTGTCATAGTGATGTGGTGATGTCACTTCCAGGTTTGTGCCCAAATGTGACATCATGCTGTCAGTGCAATGTCATCCCCCTGTCCCCTCCTCCTCCTTCTCCTGCCAGTTACAAGCACATGCCTGATCTCATCCAGCCAAAGTACTTAGCCTCCGTTCCTGCCAAACAGAATAATACTAACTGAAGTTCTTCTGCACAGCAAGGATTCAATCAGCACATTGACTTACAGGCTTAGGAGGGCTTCCTTGTTTTTTCCTGAATTATCCTGTTATCTGACTGATTACAAATATGATTTTGATTAAATTGATGTATTCTTCATTTTACATAACTATTTAGACTGGTTTGTTTTACACAGGTACAACATTCTAAGGAAACATCAGGACCACATAGGTATATTTATGGAGATTCCAGGGAGGGCCAGACTCCTGTACCTTTTTACAAGTTGTGTAGAAGATGGAAATGGAGCAGATGCATCTTTTCACACAGAGAAAGAAAACTGCAACTTGCTGAAGTTCCCTTTTAAAGGTAGAGCCTTTGCGTCAATTTCAGGGTAGTTGTTACAGAATTGACCTGACCTAAAAGCCATTTATTAATAGCCTGAAAAGGGTAATCAGAGGAATTATCAGGGAAGTCATATGTCAATCCAGTGTCAGGGTTCACTTCTCAGTGTGACTGCCAAGAAATCTACGAGGCTAAGAGGTACAATATTATTTGGATTGGGCTTCATTCCAGCTTTATTTCATTCTATTTATTCATTTTAAAGATGTATATTCTACAATTGGAAATTTCAAAGGCACTTTCAACAGCTTATGAAAACTAATGTGGTATAATGCTTAGAGCAACAGGATCTGGGAGACCCAGGTTTGAATCCCGAGTCTGCCATGGAAGCTTGCTGGGTGACCTTGGGCCAGTCACATGCTCTCCAGGAGATCTTCAGGTGCCACCTGGAAGTTGGCAACCCTAACTAGGATGTTTGGATGAAAGACATTCTTCTTCTTTAAACAGACTACATACTTTATCCCAGTATTAAACCCCTTATGCAACAGTGGAATAATTCTCCTCCAGATATTTTAGTTACTAAATTTTTAATAGATTCCAGATTAGAAAACGTTCTTCCTTTAGCTAAATTTCTTGTTCAGGCCACAAAAACTCAGGCAGTCTGTAACTGGACATCCTCCTTTATCTGGCATGCCCTTGCTCTCTCTGGCTTGAATTCTTCCTTTCTTATTATTATTACCAGCTGGGTCTGACAGAAAGCTACTCAAGACCTGTAGGTCAGAGAAAGAAAGAAAGAAAGAAAGAAAGAAAGAAAGAAAGAAAGAAAGAAAGAAAGAAAGAAAGAAAGAAAGAAAGAAAGAAAGAAAATACTTTGTTCTAGTGCATCTTCTGGGGTACCTTTCCTATGCCAAATACTCTGTCGAAGACACTACGCATGTCCTACAGTGCAGATGATCGTAAGGCACATTCCAGGACTTGGTGCATGGGATACCATCCATGTCTCCTAGGCCTAGTTGTCTATCTGGGTGACCTAAAGCTGTACTCTAGAATGTACCCTGCTACCACTCCCTTAAGGCAGCTCACTCTGGGAAAGCTAGGTAAAAATCCTTCAGTATTTCATATTTACTCAAAAATATTCGCTTTTCCTTTTTTCATTTCCCCCTTATCTTTCAGTCTTGAACAAAGGAAACTTCCCACATATTAATGTGTCTCCAGTGACAGACATTGAGATCATAGTGAAGGGAGGATAAATCCTACAAAATGAATAAACATTCCTGGAAAGTCCCTGGAAACCTTAAATAAAAATGGAATCAATCTCATTCCCAACACCTCTTGCTATAATATTTGAGACCAAATTTCAACTTATTTTTCCTGTATTAAGTTAAAGCCAAATGGAAATATGTCTCCTATCACCTTATGATTATTTTATTCTAGCTCAAAAAGGCAACAGTCATTGGGGAAAATGTTGATGCAAAGCGCTGTCTGTTCCATGAAGGCATATTTACAACTCCTGTAATTTAAGAGACTCCTATGCCTCTAAGTTGCACCTGTCTTGCCTGGATAGACATTTTAGACTATCATTGACTCATGAATATAAATAGTTATCATGGGCTAATAACATTTATAGAACCCTAGAGATGGGAACAACAGCCACACACAAAAAAGAAAAGAGGAACCTCCCAGAGATCAACAACTCTGAAAGAATCTAGTGTCACATTCTTGAGGATGTCAGATTAAACTAACATGTGCCAGTCAATATTGGTACACTGTGACCCTTGGTGCTTCCGAAGCAAAACTATTAAGTCCAACATTTTCTCCTGTAAGCACTTATCTGTAAGGATGGCTAGCATGTCCTCTGAAGCAGATATTGAAACTGATTGGACAATAGGTAGACACCAGACAGAGGCCTGGGGGCCGACCTCTAGAAATAGGGGGAGAAAAAAAAATCTTAATCTGCAATACAATGCAGCTCTCTTGAAACCCTATCATTTTCACTTCCCATGTGTCTGCTGCCTGGCTGTGAATGGATTTGAAAAGGAATGGTTAGTGGTGAAAATTGGATCAGAGCTAACATTCTCTCATTTTTATCAGCAGCTGCCAAAGGTCATCTGACATAATAGCTGATGAATTCAAGCCCAGTGGATTTCATTTGCAATTTTCAATTTACTGAGGCCTCCAAACCCCACAGTGATAAAAGCTTCCCCTATCGTGGCCTGTCACAAACATCAAGGAAACCTCACAAACCCACAAGAAAAGAAATAGGAGAGAGCTGTGCATCATCACAGCCAAAGATAAGGGGAACAGGAAGACGCAGCATCATGGAGAAAGGTGTGTGGTTGACTCTCTAAATGCCAATTGTCATCAAAAGACTACGAAGAGCAATCAAATAACTTCTACAGAATAACGTCATGGGGTGCGTGGGGGGAGATCCCCCCCTCCAAAATTCTTAGTCTAAAAATTACCTTCTAATCTCTTAGTTGACATTCTGAACATAAAAGTGGGAATTAAAAGAAACACACAACTCTGTTTATTTAGACATGGAAAGCAATGTACAGCTAATAGATTTACTATGTTTTGATTTTCCATGTGAAATCTACTCAGGGTCCTGCTATGCAAAAATGTTCTGTCAGCAACAAACTCAGAAATACATTTACTTATTCATGATGAGAAAAGACTCTTAAATTGAAACACAATTTTCTTACAAAAATCAAAATTTATATTTTCCCAATTTGAATATCCACTGATTGTGGATGCTTTTTGGTGCATTAGGAAAAAATGGGGAAATATATTCAGTATAGCAAGCAAATACATTATTGCTTTAAAATTATCAAGAAGACGTGAAATCCAAACTTTTAAAAAGTATTCTTCAAAGCTGAATGTCAAAAACAAAATTTGAAAATGTTTAAAATTCAGTCAAATTTTAGTTCTGAGGTTTTACTCATTTTCATGTTTGTGTAAAACTGGATGGTAGCTCTGGTTCAAAAGAGTGCTTAAAACCCCCCACAAAGCAGGTGCGTGTGCATGTGTATGTTTTACTCAAGGCATTTGAAAGTGGAACCCCATAAAGAATTGCCATTGGATCATATTGTCTGGCAGAGTCAAAAGCCAGATAACCCCAGGAAGGGCAGAAAAATAAAGATAATTAAGAAAAACCAGATTACAATAAAAATGCCAGGTTGGCACAACCGTCTTATTTTACAGCTGCCAACCTTGAGCAGATGAATGAGAACTGTTGAAAGAACAGCCACCCGTTTGGAATGGACCTCATGTAAAAATGAATTCCAAACATTAGCATCTGGATCAGAAATCACTGGATCTTATCCAGTGAGACAGCTATCTGAGCCTGTCTGTCATTTGTAGCAAAGACGTTTCTCTGCATGGTGACCTCCAGCGTTGTGGTGCTCATAAATGTGACAAGGAATTTCCTGTGCCAAAGTAACATTAATATCAATGACAAGGAAAGGAATGGACATAACTTTGTTTACAATTAAGTCTTCAGTTAAATAAAAAGTAGAGAACCACTCATATCCATTATGATGTAAATTCATAGTTCTGTTAAAACTGATTTAATATTTTTTTCAAAAAAGGACTATTTGTTTATTTAAGGGTATTTAAATGTAGATACGTTGATGAAAGGCAAGAACAGTAACACCTAGGGCTATTTTTGGGCAGGAACGCACAGGAACGGAGTTCCGGCTGGCTCCCGAGTTGGCTACGCCCAGCAGGAACTCATTAGCATAACAGGCCACACCCAACAGCAGAAACGCATTAGGATTGACTACATTAGGGGTGTGTGGCCTAACATGCAAAGGTGTTCCTGCTACAAAAAAAGCCCTGGGTTTTGACCACAAACAAGGTAAACAGAATAAGAAGCAAAAGGTGGGTATGGTTGGATGACCACACTTCTGGTAACATGGGGGTGTGGCCTAATATGCTAATGAGCTGTGCTGTCAGGGGTGTGGCCTATTAGGCTAATGAGTTTCTGCTGTTGGGTATGGCCTATTATGCTAATGAGTTCCTGCTGGGCTTTTTCTACAAAAAAAAAGCCCTGGTAACACCTATTATCTATTTACTTTCCTTCCTTTGCATAAGTAGAAAAAAAGTAAGAGTCCAGTACTTTAAGACTAACAAAATTTGTGGCAGGGTTTGAGCTTTCATGAGTCATTGCTCACTGCTTCAGACTCATGAGAGCTTCTACCCTGCCACAATTTTTGTTAGTATGTAAGATGCTACTGGACTCTTGCTTTTTTTCTACTGCTAAAGACATGACTACCCATCGTGATCTTCCTTTGCACAATGCCACCTTTAAAATCTGTGGGTGGAGCTAGGGGAGGGTGGTTTTGGGGGGGAGGGAGAGACCTTGTCATGCCATAGAGCCCTCCCTCCAAAGCTGCCAAGGTTGTGTGAGGGTTGTTGTGAGGATAAATGGAGGAGAGGAGGGCTATGTAAACTGTTCTCAGCTTGAAGGAAGCATGGGAAAATGTAATCAAGTTTTAAAAAAACTTTTCAAATTCGGACCTCTACAAAAAAACCTGCTGGTAAAATACTCATTTAATCCACATCTTTAATCTTTTCTGGATCTTCTAGGTACATCTTCATTTCAGCAGACTCTTTCCTTCTGAATGCTTTCACTGTACCATTTATGCATTTTCCATATTTGCTTGAACTGTTTTGAGAGGCTTCTTGTCCTTGTCAGTCTTTCTCCTCATTATTGTTTAAGTTTATGTTCTCCAGTGCAGATATCTTCATTGTACTTATACTTATCTTTAAAAAATGCTTAGATAACTTACTTTTAAAAAATCTGTCTTTATGCCTGTGGTAGAATGTGCCTGCACTGGCCTGCAGGCCCCAAACCACTCTGCCTTCCTTGGGGGTTCCCAAATCGCTGGAGGGGCTTTTCCTGTTATTCTCCAGTAGCCACTACCACCCACCTGATCAACATAAGGATTTTGCACTGGTATCAGGACCAGGTCCCTCAGCTCCACTTCCAAGCTCAGAGGCCTCGACTCTATGTTTCCCGCTAGCCCAGCGCATGCCTACCACAGGGACAATTACTGCTTTGTGCATGCCTGGAGGAATAGCCATTTGCCAACACCCTCCCTGGAGCTCCTTTTAGAATAGCATATCCAAAATGTTTGGAGGTCTACGTGGTACAGAGAACCACTACCAGCATCGGATGTTTAAAGTATTTCTTCAAAAGAAAATGTTTACAAGCATACTTTTAGCACAGCACCAGATCTGAGCACGGGAAAACAAAAGAAATTTGAAGAAAAACACCAGTCCTCTGTCCCTCTGCTATACATGCCCTAACTGATGGAAAATAGGACAGGCTCTGTAACTTAGCTTTTCTAATTCCCTACAGAGTAACCATTATCTTCAGGCTTGCTCCAGCTCTCCAGGCCAGCTGTATGGTCAAAGACGGTTGCCTGCTTGCAGACAGAGCACAGCATCCTCCTCAGCCAAGCATCCCAAGGAAAAGGGCACAATTTCCTCTTGCAAGGAAGGTTTATTAACTCTATGTCTCCACCCAGTAGACTTTGGTCAGCCCAGGTCAAGGCTTCTTTTTCTGTTGTTTCCAGGAAGCTGCTTCCTGCCGACTATCAAGCATTTTACACCTCTAACATCTGTTCTCTGCCTGAAGAGGAGAGGGGGGAGAAGGGGGAAGTTTGAGCCTCCCGTTGTCTCTAGCTAGCCCTATTAGCATTTCTTTAGAGGTGTGCCCGGAAAGCTATTGATGGACTTCCTCCTTCCTTGCCTGTAGGGGGAAAAATCTTTTAAAATGCCAGGCGGAGGCTTGCTGCTTGCCAGCCTCCCTCCAGGAGAAAATGTATTTCTTCACATTGCCTACTTCTGCTTTACCTGCAAAATGGAAATCTGAAAGTACCACATGGGTTTAGAAGGGTGCTTAGAATGGCACTGTTAAGGCAGGTTACATCCACAGCATGAACACATCTCCAGCACGGCTCCCTCCCGCATCACTGGAAACCCTGGGTGATGTAGGGGAAGCCAGCATTGTGGCTACTCTCATCGCCAGCATTGTGCCAAGTTCTGGAGGAGGAGACAAGGGGGAGGAGATCCATGGGGCTGCCAACCTCCAGATGGCACCTAAAGATCTCCCACTATTGAACTCCAGATGGACAAGATCAGTTTCCTCTGGAGAAAATGACGGCTTTGAAGGGTGGACTCTATGGCATTATACCCTGCTGAGGTCCCTCCCCTCAACAAATTCCATGTTCCCCAGGCTCCACCCACAAAATTTTAAGGCATTCCCCTACCCAGAGCAGGCAACCCTAGAGCTATAGCATGGTAAGAGCCAGCATGGTGTAATGGATGTCAGCCTAGGCTCTTGGAGACCCGGGTATGAACCCCCCACTCTGTCATGGAAGCTTGCTGGGTGACCTTGGGCCAGTCATGCACTCTTAGCCAGAATGCTTCTAAGGGTAAAATGGAGAAGAGAACAATGTATGTTCCCCATTGGGGCCCCGACACCCATTGGGAGAAAAGTTGGAATATAAAAGAAGTAAGTCAATAAATAATAAATACATATATAAAAATGATCTTCTCTATGGACCCTAAACATCTGGCATTATCATTGTGGCATGGGAAGGGGATGTACTGTAGTGGTTCCCAAAGCATTTTATGTAGCTGATTGTATCATGAGGTGCCTAAAGCACAAGTTGTGTTTTATGTCACAAAGTGCCCCAGCCACCAACTGGAAGGGACAGATGATGATGATAGTCTAAACGCTGCTGGAGGAAGGGCAGAATGAAAATGTAATTAATAAATAAATAGCAGTAGCTGTTTTTTTAATGCTCAGGGCATGCATCTAGTGTAAATCTGCCACGAGACAGAAGGAAGGTGTACTGACTGGCAGGCTCTGCATACTTGGTGGCCAAAACCTGGAGTGTTGGCTAAAGGAGATGTGGCTAGAAGTGGGTTCTGAAGTCCGGTGTTGTTCAGTTCAGTGTCAGGGCTCCAGGGATCAAGCAGTGTCATTAAGTCCAAGGTTAGTGGGCCAGAGTTTCAGCAGAGCAAGTGATTAAGTCCAAGGTCAGAGGTCCAGAGTTTCAGCAGAGCAAAGTCATTCTGTCTGGTGTCAGAGTATCAGAGATTAACCAGGCAATGCAGAGGCAGCAGGTCAGCATATAGTGTATGCATTGTGTCCACACCCAGCAGCCTTCCTTGGGCAGCTTTATAGCCACATTCCTAATTGTAAAGCCTTCAGCCAGCTACTCAGGGTAATTCCTGCAATAACTCATCTCCATTATTAGCAAGCAGCTGGCATCGAGCCAAGAGACGTGCACTTTGTCGTCTCACCTGTAGCTCCGTTCTTGGCCTTTGTCTACTGAGCTCTCAGGGTGTAGGTGACACTGGAGGGCTGGGAACGGCCAACTGACTTTCACCTGCTGAGCCAGGGCTGGAGGCTGTTGCTGGCTCTGCAACAGCTGTTCGCTATGAATCCTGACAAGTCTGCAGCTCATTTTCTTGCTGGTCAGCTTCTGTTGACTCAGGGCTGGCTACACAGGGCTCCTCTTCTCCAGAGGAATCCTCGCTATTGCTGAGCCCTGGCTGACCCATGACAGAAGGATACAGTTTACTAGAACTATCAAGGGAAAGAGAAATCAACTGATTTGTTGAAACATTAAAGCGGAGATTCAAACTAGGCATGTTTTTTGAAGAGTGATGGGCATGAATTAGACTGTACTAGAATGTCGGCTTTTGAAGAATTTCACAAAGAACCTGAAAAAGGTGTGATGAAGATCCAGAGAAACTTCCCAATGTTGGGAGACTGAGCAGTAGACTCTTAACATTCATACTAATGCATGGTGTTTATATACCTACATTTGCTGGAATCTGGGGGCTAATTACCTGGAAATAATAGTGTTCATAACCTGTGCAAATAGATAGTTTCCCATAAAACATCTGAACTGACTGCTAGTGAAAAGTGGATACTACTCTAGTTGGGCTAACTAAGTCAGTCGTATTTATTTAAATGTTTAGAGGACATCCAAAAGATATTTGCCTGAAGGGCAGTTTGCACTGGATTTCATGGTTTAATGTCTTTTGTATAGTATTTGCACCACTTTGAGCTATAGAAAAGAACACCATGGCTCAATAGAACAAATTAAAAGCTTTAAAAAGGAATTAATCTTTCATTAAAGGATGTGTGTGCATGGCATGTGTTGTGTTGCCCATGGCCTTCATGCCAGACGTTGCAGGTTCAATCCATGGCATGTCTAGTTAAAGGCTCTCAGGTAGCAGGTGTTCAGAAAGAGCCACCTCTGTCTGAGGTCCTAGACAGCTGCAGCCAATCAGAGTAGATGATAGTGAGTTAGACAGACCAATGATGTAGTAGTATCAGACAGCTTCATATGTTCATAGAATCATGTATGTCTAGGACAGTGTTAATCAAATCCCAGGCATCAGGTTGCCATGGCGCCTAGAAATTTCATTGTGGCACCTGTATTTTCAGCAGAGGTTTTATTGCAGCATTTCTCAGCCATTCTCAGTGGATGTACAAAGGGTTGCATCCAACCAGATTTTGCACTAGGGAAAAAGGAACAAAAGTGGTCCCTTTTTGACCACCATAAAGGTTAAGAACATAAGAACATAAGAGACGCCAATGTTGGATCAGGCCAAAGGCCCATCCAGTCCAACGCTCTGTGTCACACAGTGGCCAGAAATACCAGTGCCATCAGGAGGTCCAGCGTTTTGCACTTGGGAAAAAGGGACAAAAGAGGTCCCTTTTTGACCACCATAAAGGTTATATTTGGCATGATGGGAAAGGCAATCTGGAACTGGAGCTTTAATAAGCAGGGTAATTGGCCATGATTGAGCAGAAAATCTGATTGGATCCAAGTGAAACTAATTTATAATTTCAAATCAGATTTTTTTTGTAGAACCTAAAAATAAATGTGCTTGAAGTTCTTGTCATTTCTTGTTTACATATATAAGCTTTTAAATTCTTTTTAAATAATGAGTATTATTAAAAGTTTATAAACAAAGAATTAAAAAGGGGGGAAGAAAAAGGGAAACCACAAGGAAAAAAAAATCATAGTGATTATAAGAAAATAGAAAAAGGAATAACTTCCAATATTCTCTGTGACAGATAGGCATTTACATGTGGCACTGTTACTCTAAAGTTACAATATGAAAAATACATCTCCTTTCCCTGTAATCTTTTTTCTTTACCTCTTAATCTTCAAACCCAAAAATCATCAGTTCATTTTTTCCCATTTTGTGCAAAAAAATAATAATTTATAAGGGGTTTCCAGATAATAATGAATTTAGATAGTATCTTTTCCCTAATCAAAGAAGTCAGTTTGGCCAGATTAATCCATTTCTTAACCAGGTGCTCCAAAAGTTTTGGGCTGGCTGTTAGAGCCAAAGAAAATTGGGCAAGGCCTGACATAAGAGCACAGTTTAAGAATTACTTGGGTGTAACATAACATGTACTTATATTGTTAATTAGGCATTCATGTGTTTTAGTGCTTTAATGATAACATGCTACAGCGATGCATATGTAAAGATTTAAACATTATAAACGAGCACATGTAGAACCTCTTTTGGAAAATAAAAATGTGAAGGAAATGCTTAAAAAGAAATATCAGCCTTTCGTTCTTAACATTTAATTGGCAATGTTATACAGTTAGATGATTTCACTTCTAAACCACTATGCATAGGATAATAGCTTCGGACACTGCTGGATGGGACAGGAATCTTCATTGGAGGTGTTCAGGTCAAACAACTGTCAGAATTCATTTTGCTGCAAGGTAATATCCAGTCTCAAAGCAGCATAGCCGACTAGATAAATTACAGAAATATGGTTCAGCACTATGACCGTATGGCTTTACAGTATGATCAGTGCACACAGGAAGTATCACCTAGGGAAAGTGCCTTTCAATGTATTTGCAGCTCTGATGAATTCCTTTCTTGGGGAAGCTGACAAATAATTTCTCTTTGGGAAAACAGTTTAATGTGTTCTCCCACACTGATTTGTTGCTGTGTGTTTTAGAGATGTTGACATTTAAAGCCCCGTATGGCCTGGGACCAACATACATTAAGGACAACCTCCTGCCATATGAACCTACCCATATACTCCAATCATCTTTGGAGGTCCTTCTTCTGTTGCACCTACCTTTTGAATCCAGACAGGCTTTCTTGGTTGTGGCCCCAAAACTTTGAAACTCCCTCTCTAGGGAGATCCGTTTGTCTCCTTCTATGCGTGTCTCTTGCCAGCAGGTAAAGACTCCCCCCCCCCCAGCATACCCCCAATAATGGTTACTGGCATTCTTTCTAGTGTTGTTTGTTAATGTGTTTTTAATTGAATTATTTTATAATGTTAACCGCCTTGTGGACCCTGATTGGAAAGGTGGCATAAAAAGGGTTTTTTTAAAATGAATCTAAGAAATAAACAAACCTGCTCTAAATAGGCATTAAATAATCATTGGTAAAAGGTGTTTTGCCAAAGAATAGATTCTTTTGAACTATGGTGCTGGAGAAGACTCTTGAGAGTCCCTTGGACTGCAAGAAGATCAAATCAGTCAATCCTAAAAGAAATCAATCCTGACTGTTCCCTGGAAGGCCAGATAATGAAACTGAAGCTCAAATACTTTGGCCACCAAATGAGAAGGGAGCACTCACTGGAGAAGACCCTGATGCTGGGAAAGATTGAAGGTCAAAGAAGACGGGGACGGCAAAGGATGAGATGGCTAGACAGTGTCATAGATGCAACAAACATGAAATTGAGCAAACTACAGAGGACGGCGGAAAACAGGAGGGTCTGGCGAGATCTTGTCCATGGGGTCGCAAAGAGATGGATTTGACTGTGCGACTGAAAAACAACAACTTGAAACAACTTATTTTCTCTCCCCCTCACCTGCTTTGTACTGAACATCTATCCAGAGGAAGAGTTCTAGAGAGCTTGTACACAGTTTTGTCATGTATACTGCTCACTGAAATTTTGGTTGCTCTTAATAAGAGGTAGTACATGACTTTTAGAAACTACAATACTTTGATTAGAAAATAGCATTAAATTAAAGTTTGCTTTGAGAAAAGCAATATAGAGAGAGGTATCTTAAATTAAATAATATATACATCCTGGTTATATACTACAAGGAACTGCATCATCAGTTTGCTTCAGTGGGGTTCGATGAATATGATACAAGAGCCATCACAATTAATTAAAGCTGTCCAACAGTGATCTGTTGTGGATCGTGCCTCAAACACCCAAGGTTCGGATCGGGCAGAAACAGCTTTCAAGAGTTATAAGAGCTGTGAAAAATATCATGCATCCAAACAATGATCAAGTAATTGGGAACAGTAGGGGGAAAAATGACTCTAGCAACACCTGCAACCATCTTTGTTTTCTTGGAGCATCTGTATGGTGGAACTACCAGACAATAAGGGAAATGCTACATTTTCCCAACTTTTTCCAGCCACGGTTGCCAGCTCTAGGTTGGGAAATTCCTGGAGATTTGGAGGTGGAGCCTGGGGAGGGAGGGCAGGAGTTAAGGAGGGGAGAGGTTTCAACAGGGCCCACTGGTGGATCTGGCCCCACTAGTGGACATCCTGATGGCACTTGGGTTTTGGCCACTGTGTGATACAGTGTTGGACTGGAGGGGCCATTTGGCCTGCTCCAACCAACATGGCTTCTCTGTTCTTACAATGCCATACAGTCCACTCTCCAAGACAGCCATTTTCTCCAGGGGAACTGATCTCTGTTGTCTGGAGATGTGTTGTGCTCCTGGGGGGGGGGTCTCCAGGCTCCACCTGGAGGTTGGCAACAGTATCTCCAGCTGTACCATGTCACATGAACTGAATAAGCATATATTACAGCATAAGAAGACTGATCAATGGGTGCTCCATTCTACTGTTCAGAAGCCCTGTCATTCAAACATCTTGCCCTCTGCTTGGCAAAACAAGTAATCAAACCTTGGTGGCTCTTTGGTGAACGCTGTTGACCCATTCTGAGTGTAAAAGTAACCTGTAGTATTAAAGTAGCATTTTGTCCAATATTAACTAATGTTTGTTTAGTTGCAAATTGAGGCTCTCCTTTAGCAGTTCATTGTTCTTAGTAAACTCTCTTATTTGTGAAATTGCTCAAGGTTATTTTTATTTTGTCAGTACTAATATTAGTTAGATTTTCCGGGTTGTGTGGCCGTGATCTTGGCATTGTAGAACCTGATGTTTCACCAGTAACTGTGACTGGCATCCTCAGAGAGTCAGAGGTATAACACAGAAAGATGGAGTACTCTCTGTGTCAACAGAGAGTACTCCATCTTTCCGTGTTATACCTCTGAGGATGCCAGTCACAGTTACTGGCGAAATGTCAGGTTCTACAATGCCAAGACCACGGCCACACAACCTGGAAAATCTACAGCAACTAATGAACTCCAGCCGTGAAAGCCTAATATTGTTTTGTTATTATTACTTCTGTGTAAACTACTTAATGGACTGAATGGATTGACGTTTAATAAACAAATAAAACAATTCTGAAATGCCTCTAGAAGTTATCTGGAAAAAAGGCTTCCCATACGGAAGAGAGGACATAGGTACAATCCACCTGGAAGTTCTCTTCCACAAGTCCCACTTAAATGAATGGATCCTGTGTTCTTCTGGAGCTCCCATTTATTTCAACAGGCCTACGCAGGAGACTTGCATCCACTGTATTTCATACCTCCTGCTTCTTTATGCGGTTTCTCTCCTGTTTTAGAGTATCCTAATTTCTTAAAAGAAAGCCATACATATAGTCTTCCTATAATAATTTTAGCAATATGTACAATAATCATCCTATCGATTATTAACCCTGATGCCAAAAGGAACACACAACTTTAAAATCACATTTCTTCCTGTCACTTTCTCAGCATGGCATTTTCTCCTCCTTTCCACTACAATGGATGGGCAATCTGGTTTATAACCATTCCCATCTCAGAGAAAATGAGACTGGAGGCCAGTATGACAGTGTTACAGTAATACTGAACTCTATTCAGGGCTGGTTCAATAATGAGGCTTGCTGAGACAGTTGTTTCAGGTGACAGATTTCGGGAGGCGACACCCTCCTGTCTTACCTGTTTGCCCGTCGACTGCTGCACTCTGGCCACCTCTGTTGCAGCCTCATTACCACTGACACCATTATGAGAGTCTTCCCTGTTGTGAGAATTTAGCCATCATTTTGGTTGCCACAAATAATTATGCTAGTTTTTAAGAGACCCATGTAGACAAGGAGGAAAGGTGGATTAGCTTCTCCGGCTCCTAGGCAGGGACATGGATGGGAATGAAGAAAAAGTGTGGAGACAAGGCAGGGGTAGAGACAAGGTTGGTGGGATTGGATGGAAGGGGGCAGCCTTAAAGAGAAAAATGCCTTGCGCTTCCTCTCGTTCTGTTCCTGAAGCCAGGGTAGGCATTCCACATTCACATGAAGGAGTTAATATTAGGCATTCATGGAAGATATTTATTGTATTTATTTTACAAAATTTATATCCTGCCTTTCTTTTCTCACAAGGACCACCAAGGTAGGTCTATCAAAAAGCTCCAACAGCTGAAAAGTTGCTCAGTTGCATACTGAGAGCCTGTAGCTGTTGCAGTGGTGTTGAAGCAGTTACAGTGTTGAATTAGAACTGAGCTTACCCAAGTTCAAACCTCTACTCAAGTTGTGAAGATCACTGGATGACCATTGGCCAGTCATTCCCTTTTGCCCTAACCTTCCTGTTATAAGGACAACATGGAAAGAGGAAGCCCTTTGTATGCTGTCCTGAGCTCCGAGGATTTTAAAAAATGCCATTGGCAGAGATAAATAGAAAGTGCTTCTATCAGATGATGAGAAGAGATAATAGAAGAACCATCACTTGTGTGCCTTGTTTTATTTACAAATTCTCAGAAGCATCTGTTGGAAACCAAATGGTGGAATAGATGGACCAAGGCTGACTAGACCAAAGTATTTCTTATGCTCTAATTCCAGTCTTGTCAGATGCTAGAATCATGTCGCTGGGGACTTCTTCTGTTTTTCGGCTTTTGTCTTCCTCCCCACTTCCTCTCCTCATTTCTGTTCCTCTTCATTAAACTTGGCAACACTAGCACGCAGCTTTTACTCTCCCCCAAATTCACATCAGGGAAGGACTTCCTGATATAGGTTGGGAAAATGGGTGTCAACTCCACCGTGAACTACTCAATCCATCGAGAGAGGCCACCTTGAGATAATGTAAGATGACTCTACCATACCAGACGGTTGTCATTTGTCTATGTGGCAGGGATGGCCCATCTGCCAAATATTGTTTGGGGCAGCAATAGTGTTAGAGGCTTTAATACAGTTAAGCACCTCACCTGAGAGGTGCCCTCCAGAATCCATTGTGGTTTTGATCAAAGATGCTGCAGAGCACCATTTCGATCGCATGTGTCCCTGAGAGTTGGGCCACGGCAGCTGAGTTGCAAGGGACTTGAAGGAGCATCTTCGAACTGCACAGATGCCCATTTAAAAATATTTTCAGTTTGGTTGTGGTTTTTTTAAGCATAATTTGATTTTGTGATATTCATGATTAAAACTTGGTTTTAGCTGTTCGATTTGTTATTCGTTTACAGTGGTTTCAGTGGAAAACACATTTGCAACTGCCATTTATCCCCCATCCAACTGGGATTAAATTATTTGGGATTGCAGCCCTCAGCTAAGTGATTCTACCTGCCAAAACTGCACACCAGCAGGAGAAACCATCTATTTTTATAGACAATTAGATTTCTTGTTTGCAGAAGAACACAGGAAGGCATTTGGCAACCCAGCAAAGCAGACAGCCGGTAGCCTGGATGCAAATAATATATAAATAATCAAATGTTTTAAAGTAGTATGTTTCAGCATATTATCTGGCTGGATATATGCTGCAGTTTCAAACAGGAGAGTGGTACAGGGAGGGTTTTTTAAAACCCTTAACAGCTTTGTCATTTTCAGCTACTTTATTTCTTTCAGATTCTTGGTAAGGCATCTCTTTTTCTGTGTAACTGGCTGCAGTGCACACACATTACTGAAAGAAAATAGCAGAGGCTGCCTGGCATCCAGTATGAAAAGTAACATTTTCCAGCAAACTGCACCCCCCCCCCAAGTCTGCAGTACTGCCTGTTGATCACAAGCAAAACTTTTGCCACTGTCTGTTGGCTCAAGCAGCAGTGCTGCTTCTCTCAGTATGTATGGGAACTATATTAAATTGGCCTGTATCACTCAAGCAGTCTGCAGTACTACCTGAATGCCAGGGTGTGCAAGCATCCTGTGCCTTGCAGGTAGAGCACCAAAGAGCAGCCACAGCTTATACATAGCCAAAGCTCTCATCAAGCTAGTAAGCCAACAATGCAAAGCCAACAAATGCAAACAAATGCAGAACAGGTCTATCAACACAATCCTCTTCAATGGCAAAAACAGTAACACTGCTAACTGGAGAACACACAAATAATTAAATTATCTGTTGACCTCTCTCTTCGCTATCCTTCCCTCTGACTTCTGTGAGCTAAGACAGACAGCTGGAAACCAAAATGATGGCCAGATTCAAAAATTTCTGAATGTTACTAATTATTGTTAATATTTTAAAACTCAGACCAGTTATAGGAAGTATATTAATTAGTTTTTCAGTTGAACTTTTGATTGTTAGTATCTGAACGCACATCCCTATGGCAAACTGTTTGGAGGTTGAACCTGGCTGATGGATTTTTAAAAGTTTTGAGAAATGCATGTCCTTATTTAGGGGTTACAATTTTCAAAGTACAAGATGAAAACGTGAGTTCAAAAAGTACTTTCCATAGTCAGCTTCTGCTCTATGCCTGTGAGCTACAACTGAGCCGATTAAAACATTTACCGACATTAAAACAATGTAGATTAGTACATAGCTGGAGTGCTATTAGTCTAGCATAACTGAACACATTATCCAACAATATAACCAGTCTATTTATAGTCCTATTTGTAGTTTTAAAAGATCATGTTTGAAATGATGACTTAATTCACTCATACATCAACCTTTTCATTTTAACTGGCAAATTGTTATGCCAAAGCACTGAGCCATCTCTTCTAAATAATTCCATAGGAAATTTAGCTCTCTAATTTGTTTAAACCCTGTGTTAATTTTTATTTACAAGTGCTTATCTCTTATTCTACGCAGGCTGGGGAGGAATATTTTTTTCACCACATACAGATTATCACAATAAGTGATCCATAAAATGATATGTACATAGTTGCAGTAAAGCAGAACTGAATTCCTTTCGAAAGTGAAAAAAATGGGAAATTAGTTTTTTTTTAATGAGTTTTAATTTTTTTTGGCATTCCAATATTAAAATTCCAAATCGCAGTAAAACAGAACTGAATTCCTTTCAAAAGTGAAAAAATGGGAAATTAGTTTTTTTTAAATGAGTTTTAAAAAAATTTTGGCATTCCAATATTAAAATTCCAAATTCACACGCAGATGTTTTTGTGCAGATTTCTACTTCTGAATTAATATTTGGATGTAGCTGTGTATGGTAGGGTTGCCAAGTCCTGGATTTTGGGGGTGGATCCTGTGAAGACAGGGTTTGATGAGGGGAGGGCAATCAGAATGGTATAATGCCATACAGTCCATGCGCCAAAGCAGCCATTTTCTCACGGGGAACTGATCTCTGTCACCTGGAGATCAGTTGTAATTCTAGGAGATCTCCAGGCCCCACCTGGAGGCTGGTAACACTAGTCTATGGAGACATTCTCTTCTGAGACTATAACAACCCATCCTGCACATTGAGTTCTGTGAGTTACGACTGGGCACACTGTTTGTAACTGGAGCAAGACTCACCTGACAAGTGCCAGTGAGAGAAGAAGGGAAAGATGTCCTGCCCATATGAATTCATGTTCTGTGTTTCAACCCCGGGGCAGATTTTAAAATTCAATTTAAAATGTAGCATTTAATTTTTTTTTCAGTCTAGGAGATTTTTCAAGTTGTCTTACAGTATTGTTGTAAATTGCTTTGCACTGCATTTTTGGAGAAGGGCAAATTAAATAAATACAATTCATTCCAGGAAGCTGAATACTCATTTTGCAGAGAAGGAGAAAGTTTCTGTTGCATTAATAGATACAATTCTCTGATGGGGGGGAGGGATTTAACTTCGTAATAACTTTACCGTACAATTTTTCAATTACATTTTTACAATTTTTCAATCAAATTGCTTGTTTCACATAAAAGACATTTCAGCTTTTTGTGGGTTTTACAAGGAAGGCAGTAATGTGAGTGGAGTATGACATCATTCCTTTTCTTTTACATTTAATTTAACCCACTGAAGTAAATGCCGCAACATCCACTGACTGTAATACTCCTGGACAATGCCTTTGGATTTTCCACCATGGAAATATTTTTGGTAGAAACATGATTTTTGTTCTAATATTTTTTATCAGCAATTGAGGAAGGATCTAGTGTGGAGACTCATCAAACAATAGAATAAGAAGAGGAGATTGGATCTATACCCCACCCTTCTCTACCTGAAGGAGTCTCAGAGCGGCTTACAATCTACTTTCCCTTCTCCTTCCCACAGCAGACACCCTGTGGAAGCACATGGAATGATATATGCTAAAGTCCTTGGGGCAAAGAAATCATTCACATCATTTTCAGGGATGCCTGGCATGCTGACCTTGGTGTATGCAAATGTGTACTCACATCGAGCCCTGACTTGGATGGCCCAGGCTAACCCAATCTCACCAGATCTCAGAAGCTAAGCAGGGTCAGCTGTGGTTCGTATTTGGATGGGAGATCACCAAGGAGTTCCAGGGTTGCTATGCAGAGGCAAGCAATGGCAAACCACCTCTTGCCTTGGAAACCCTACAGGGTCACCATAAGTTGGCTGTGACTTGATGGCACTTTACACACACACACACACACACACACATCAAAGCATAAACAATGCATAAACACGTGGATAACTGCAAACTGGTAGTACATGAGTGAGTGAATATTTCAGCATTTGTATCGTCATATCTAATGTTCTGGAAAAACCATGTTAAATAGAGTTGGGCAATTTCTGAAGGTGACACACCTTCAAATATTCAGAAGATCATGTCAATAACCCCATATTTAGCAAAAAAAATAAATCTTAACTTGAATGGACTTCCCTATGTAAAAAAAAAAGTGAACTGGTTTTAAAAGGGAGGAACAAGAGTTATGAGAAGCAATCATTTAAAGGCACCACCAGGAAGTGTGTGAGTTCTGAATAATACTGCTGTTTATAGTTCTTAACCTAAAGAATGAGTCCTTCTGTTATTGATCAGCACACAGTGCATGAAGCAGAAACTGCGTGGAAGACTCACCAAGATCCCCACTGGTTTCTGAGCCATTAGCAGAAACTGCTGTGTACTTTCAAGTTATTCTACACATACAAGAGCTTAAAAAAGGCTTTTTTCTTCAAATCCATGCTGAGATCCTTGGGATTCTCTGTGCACTATATTCTTCTATTTGCACTGTGATTGTGGCAACATATAATCTTAGAGTTCGCTAGTTAATATGACAGTTCTCGCTTATAATGTTACAACTAGCTGCTTTTTGCATTTGCAGTTGGTCATTAAAGTCTAATTCACGTGCCCCCTTTTTACTGGTTTTGGCTGTATTTGCATATTTTAAACTGATATTATGACTGAGTCAATATGTGCTTAGATCACAAGTGAAACCCACACGTACCTCGGCTGACTCTCTTGGGCCAACATCAACAGGATTCTGGGTGCTGTTAAGCTGACCACTTGCCTTTTAGACCCATGTCCATCATGGCTGGTGAACGCCAGTGGTGATGGAATACGGAGGCCCCTGCTGGATATTATCAACCTGTCCCTCAGTTCAGGAGTCTATCAAGGGGATTAAAAGAGTCTGTGGTAACACCACTCCTAAAGAAAGCATCTTTGGATCCAGTGGAAACTTCCAATTACTGCCCAGTCTTGAATCTTCCATTTCTGTGCAAGGTGGAGAGAGCAGTGGTGGAGCAGCTCCAGAATCTCCTAGAGGACACATCGACACTAGACCCATTCCAGTCCGGCTTCCGCCCAGGCAATGGGATGGAGATGGCATTGGTCACCCACATGGACGATCCTTGCAGGCAGCTGGATAAAGGCGGGTTGACGCTGCTATTATTGCTTGATCTGACAGCAGTCTTTGACATGGTTTACCCACTACCTTGCCGAGATAGGAGTTCATGGGCTAGCCTTGCATAGGCTTACCTCATTCCTCCAAGGTTGGGAACAGAGGGTGTCGCTAGGAGAGAGGGTGTCACCATGATACCCTCTGGCATGTGGGGTCCTTCAGGGGACAATCCTCTCTCCAATGTTGTTTAACATCTATATGCGCCCCCTCACCCAGCTGGTTCAGAGTTTTGGGCTGGGTTGTCATCAGTATGCAGATGACACCCAACTGTATCTGGTGATGAACAGCCAGCCAGATACCACCCCAGCTGTTTTGGCTGAGGGGCTGGAAGCCATGGCTGGCTGGTTGAAACAACTAGCTGAGACTGAATCCATCTAAGATGGAGGTTCTGTGGCTTGTCAGGGGGCATTCAGGGTTGGGGTGCCAACTCCTGGCTCTTGGCAGTGTGTCTTTAGCACTGGCACCGACTGTCAAGAGCCTGGGTATGTTTCTGGATGCTTCCTTCTTGATGGAGGCCTAGATTACAAATGTTCCTAGACTGGCGTTTCTTCAGTTGTGCCAGATCAGGCAAATAGTCCCCTTCCTGTCTCGCTCTGACCTAGCCACAGTAATCCATGCAACTGTCACCTCCAGGCTAGACTACTGCAACTGACTGTATGCAGGGCTATCCTTGAGATTAATCCAGAAATTACGGAGACTTCCGGTACGGCGTTGAACCGGGCGGGCGCGCTGCGCTTCGCCGGGACCTCCGCGGCACCTAGGAGCCCCCCAGGGGCTCTGGGTGGGCTCCTTCCGACCCTTCTGGAGGAGGGGTTGGTAGCAGAGGGCTTGTGGCGGCCCCTCCCCGAATTCGGCACACGGGGGGGTGTCCGTCAGTGCCCTGAAGCCTAATCATTATATTGGATAGTTAAAAACTGTTGGACAAGATGAAATTAAGTAATTGACTAAGCTATAATCTTATTACACAATTTAAAGGGAGTGTTTTTCCCCTAATGTAGAATGAGGGTAAATATTTGTGCTAAGAGCTTGGTTTTTTTTGAAAGAATTGTAACTAGATTGGATGTTATTTACATTCTAAGAGATGAAATTCATAATTTAAGATGGTATAGTCCTGAAAGTAGTTGAAAACTAAACAACTATCATATATAGACTAAGAGAAAGCGGGGCCAATAAGAAGAAACTTAATTGATGTTTAAGTAGTATCTTGTGTTAATTGTTGGAAAATATATGTTATATGGAATGTAACTATAATGAGAGATAAGGCATAAATGGCTGGAAAGGTGAAATATGTTCAGATTAATTTGTTAAATGCCAAAGAGAGGTATCTGTATTTCCAGTAGGTTTTATGTTTTATGTTTTACTTTTTCCTTAAATCCAGATGGATTGGATTTAAATTAATCAGAGGATAAATTGCTGGATGAAAGGTATTAAGATTCAGTGCTAAATAATATGTAAGGGTCAAGAGGAAATAATATGGATTATGACTTTGCATTTAAACCAAAATAGGGACCAATGTGGTATGGGAAGCAGTAGAGAAAACATGGTGTGGGTGGTTATGTTTGTTGGTATGTATGTTTGTTTGTTGTTATTGTTTATTTGTATCCCACTGAATATAATCAGAGGGATGGTTTTTTCTGTCTGAAAATCAATAAAAATATTATTAAAAAAAAAAAAAGAGATTAATCCAGAAATTACAACTGGTGCTTTGCTGGCTGCACTTGCTCCAAGTTAAGTACCCGATCAGGTTCAAAGTTTTGGTATTAACCTTTAAGGCCCTAAACAGTCTGGGACCGGCGTTATCTACGGGCAGGGCTTTTTTTGTAGAAAAAGCCCAGCAGGAACTCATTAGCATAATAGGCTACACCCAACAGCAGAAATTCATTAGACCCCTGACAGCACAGCTCATTAGCATATTAGGCCACAAACCCCATGTTTGCAGAAGTGTGGTCATCCAGACACACCCACCTTTTGCTTCTTATTCTGTTTACCTTGTTTGTTGTCAAAACCCAGGGCTTTTTTGTAGCAGGAACTCCTTTGCATGTTAGGCCACACACCCCTAATGTAGCCAGTCCTAATGAGTTTCTGCTGTTGGGTGTGGCCTATTATACTAATGAGTTCCTGCTGGGTGTGGCCAACTCGGGAGACAGCCGGAACTCCGTTCCTGTGCGTTCCTGAACAAAAATAGCCCTGTCTACAGGACTGCCTCTCCTTGTATACTCCCCGAAGAGCATTACGCTCAGGAGAGAAGAACTTACTGATGATCCCTGGCCCGAAAAATATTCGGCTGTTCTCAACCAGAGCCAGGGCTTTTTCAGCCCTGGTGCTGACCTGGTGGAGCTTTCTGCCAAACGACATTCATGCCCTGCGGGACCTAGTGCAGTTCTGCAGGGCCTGTAAGACAGAGATGTTCCACCAGGCCTATGGTTGAGGACAGCAATGGTCTCCACCTAGCCTGGCTCCTTCCCTCCCCCCTGCCCACCATGGGGTAAGGACACTGACCAGTGGATTTAAGCGTCATCTGCAAACTGTTTCTGTAATGTTTACTATGTTTCTAATTGTTCTAACTGGATTGTGAATGTTGTTCTTAGAAATGTTGTCCATTGTTCTGAACTCTGGGCAGGGGAGGGTGGTTTACAAGTTGAACAGACAGTCAGACAGACAGACAGATAAAACTGATTAATTGAATAATCAGTCATTTTTATCCATAGCTGACCATTCTCAATACCAATTCCATTTATGCCAAAACAATCTGGTTGGTAAAATAACCCGCCACGGGCATTCAGACACTTTCACAGATATTGGATCCAGTCACAAGAATACATATTTCATTTACCTAGAGCCACTGGGAAGGTGGTCAGTCAGTCATCTTCTGGCTCAGATCATGGCTGAGTTTGTCACAGAAATAAACCCTGTTTATATTCGATTTAGACTGGGAGCAGGCAGCCCTCAGTTCATATCCCTACCTGCTGTAAAGCTCCTTCGGTAACTTTGGGCCAGTCACAGACTCTCAGACTCTTAATGTTTAGAAGGTAAAATGAGGAAACACTCCCCTGTCCATGACCCTTAGCTCCTCAAAGGCATGGCAAGATATCAATGTGAGAAAGATGTTTTATGAGTCAGACCACTGGCATGGCTAGCCCTGAGGCACCACCTCTGACAGAGGCCTTTTGCAACCTCAGTCTTTCAACTGAAGATGCTGGGGTTTGAACCAGGGATCTGTAAGAATATAATATGCCCTTCCATACACCATAAGAACATAAGAGATGCCAATGTTGGATCAGGCCAAAGGCCCATCCAGTCCAACACTCTGTATCACACAGTGGCCAAAAATACCAGGTGCCATCAGGAGGTCCACCAGTGGGGCCAGGACATTAGAAGCCCTCCCACTGTTGACCCCCCCAAGCACCAAGAAGACAGAGCATCACTTGCCCCAGAGTCCCTATCTATACCTTGTGGCTAATAGCCACTGATGGACCTCTGCTCCATATGCTTATCTAATTCCCTTTTGAAACCGTCCATGCTTGTAGTCACCACCACTTCCTGTGGCAGTGAATTCCAAGTGTTAATCACTCTTTGGGTGAAGAAGTACTTCCTTTTATCCGTTCTAACCCGACCGCTCAGCAATTTCATGGAGTGCCCACGAGTTCTTGTATTGTGAGAAAGGGAGAAAAGTACCTCTTTCTCTACCTGTTCTTTCCCATGCATAATCTTGTAAACCTCAATCATGTCACCCTTCAGTCGTCTTTTCTCCAAGCTAAAGAGCCCTAAGCGCTTTAACCTTTCCTCATAGGGAAAGTGTTCCAACCCTTTTTTCATTCGAGTTGTCCTTTTCTGCACTTTTTCCAAAGCTATAATATCCTTTTTAAGGTGTGGTGACCAGAACTGAACACAGTATTCCAAATGAGGTCGCACCATTGATTTGTATAGGGGCATTATGATATTGGCTGATCTGTTTTCAATACCCTTCCTAATAATCCCCAGCATAGCATTGGTCTTCTTTATTGCAGTCACACACTGACTCAACATTTTCAGTGAGTTATCTACTACAACTCCAAGATCTCTCTCTTATAAGTTACGGAAGAGAAGGGAAAAGGAGAAGTAAAGGCTGAAGGACTCTGAATTGTGCCTTTGAGAACTTTGAAATGGGATGATTGGGGGTATTGTTTTTAGACAGTTAAATTTAAGCTTTAAATGAAAAGTATTATAAATCTTTGACTCAGTTTATAATGTGATTAATCTTGGGAAGATCTGATGTAACTAAACTAGTAGGAGGATCTCCTCTCTTGGGTTTTTAGTTAGTAGTGGGTTCTTTACTTTATCCCGTAAATGTAGTTTCTCTCCCTTTTTCTTCTGTTATAATTTTTGTAGTGATATAAAAATAATAAAAAATCCCCTCCGGGGGCTCAAAAAAAAAGAAGGATGGTATTAGGGGAACAACTGTTCCAAAGGCACCTGTTGGTATGTGGAGTGCCCCAAGGGGAGGTACTTTCCCCGATGTTGTTTAACATCTATATGCACCCCCTTGCCCAGATTGCCTGTAGGCATGGGCTCGGATGTCACCAGTATGCGGTTGACACCCAGCTCTATCTGTTGTTGGGTAGCCAGTCTGACGGAAGATCTGGACCATGGCTGCAAGCCATGGCTGGCTGGCTTAGACTGAGCCAGCTGAAATTGAATCCGATGAAGACGGAGGTCCTATGCCTGATTCGAAGTGGCCCAGAGTTAGGGATCCCACTCCCAACCTTCAATGGGGTGCCTTTGGTGCCAGCGCCAGAGGTTAGGAGTTTGGGAGTGCTCTTGGGTGCCTCCTTGATAGAAGCCCAGGTAGCAGCCACTGCTAAGTCAGCCTTTTATCATCTTCGGCTGATTAGGCAGTTGGTTCCCTTCCTCGGACACAACAACTTGACAACATTGATTCATGTGATGGTCACCTCGAGATTAGACTACTGTAATGCTGTCTACATTATCTTGTGTGTTTTATGCTGATACTTAAATTGTTGTTTTATCTGTTGCTATTTTTATGTAAGCCACCCTGAGCCTGCCTTGTCAGGGAGGGAGGGGTACAAACCAAAATAATAACAATAACAACAATAGTAATGGGGCTGCCCTTGTCTCAAATTCAGAAGCTTCAGCTGGTGCAGAATGCTGTGGCCAGGCTGTTCTTGGGCCTCCCCATGTAGGAGCACATCCACCCTGTGCTGAAAGCGCTGCACTGGCTGCCTATAGCATACCGAATTTGCTTCAAGGTGCTGGTTCTTACCTTTAAAGCTCTTTATGGTCAGGGGCCTACATACCTGAGGGACCGCCTTTCCCTATGGGACCTTTTACAGTTCCACAGAGCCTGCAAGATGGAGCTCTTTCACGAGGCATTCAACTAAGGAGCTGCACTGAATTAATTTAAGACCCTGCGCCCTAATACCATCACTGACAGCCTGTGCGCCGCCAATATGAACTGACATCAAATGCTGGCTGTACCTCATTGTAATGGTTTGCTGCTACTGCTGCACCAGTATTACACGAATTGCATAATAGCACTTTATGTTGTGTTTTATATTTATTATGTTTTATCTGTTTTAAAACTTTTATGTGAGCTGTCCTGAGCCTGCTTTGACGGGGAGGGTGGGGTATAAATCAAATAAATAAATAAATAGGCTTCTTGGATTCCCTACCAT
>NW_015159780.1:272088-277553 GCF_001447785.1 Gekko japonicus
CGGAAGTCGTCAGTAAGGGCAACCAGCGCCGTCTCCGTCCCCTGGCCAGGGCGAAAGCCGGACTGGAGTGGATCCAGGATAGAAGCGTCATCCAGAAAGCTCTGAAGCTGTGTCGCCACCGCCCTCTCAATCAATTTGCCCAAATGGGGCAAATTAGACACCGGCCGATAGTTGGCCAATTCGGCCGGGTCTAAAGTTGGCTTTTTCAGGAGAGGGCGGACCATCGCCTCCTTAAGTGCCTCAGGGAACCGTCCCTCCACGAGGCACTTGTTAACAATCTCCCGTACGGCACCTCGAAACCCCTCATGGCCCGCCTTAATGAGCCAGGAAGGGCACGGATCCAGGAAGCATGTGGTTGGACGCACAGTTACGAGCAATCTGTCAACTTCGTCCAGACTGAGCGGGTCAAAACATTCTAAACCCCACGAGGACGTGCAAGGGGCCTCAAGTTCGCTCACTGTTTCAACTGTGGCAGGGAGGTCACGGCGGAGCACCAAGACTTTATCCGCAAAATAGCTCGCAAAAGCCTCACAGCCGATATCCAATTCCCTATTATTTTGTCTGCCCTGTGGCAGAGTTGTCAAAGACCGAATTGTTCTAAACAATTGGGCTGGGTGTGAGCTAGCGGACGCAATCACGGCTGCATAGAATTCTCTCTTAGCAGCTTTGACCGCCATCTCATAGGATCTCATAAACATCCTATAGGATGTTCTTGATGCTTTGCAGAGTTTGTCTCCTAGCACACATCAGGGAAGTTGAAGTCACCCATAACTACCAGGTCATGTTGTTTCAATACCCTGTCGAGCTGTTCAAGGAGGGCAGCATCCACCTCCAACCACCTCCAACCTCCAACCATCCAGACTCCAACCACAATACTATTTGTCCTTCCTTCCCTTATCCTCACCTAGATACTTTTCACTGGATGTCGCCCGCCTCCTCCAGTATTTCCCGACAAAGAAAACTTCTCACATACAGTGCCACTCTGCCTCCTAACAAAGAAAACTTCTCACATACGGTGCCACTCTGCCTCCTCTTTGACCCTTTGTCTTCAGTTTTCCCTGAACATCACATGGTGAGCCTGAAGGACATTTTTCATGTTTTCTCCTCTGGTACTCTGAGCCATGGCAGGGAAGGTCAGATGGGGGTGAGGAATCCCCCATTCCAACTTGCTGGCTGGCAACCCTACAGGTATCATGCAACACATTTGCATTGTTGAATAGGTTTTCCCCACAGAAATTTCATGCTATGTGTTCATCAGAAATTTATATTAGTGGGTAAAGGATTTCTAGCAATGCCTTTTTCCCTATTACTTGCAGGATACCTTGTTATGCACCAAGTTTGTCCTAAGTACAAGAAAAATAATATTCCATAAAAGCATTACCAAAGAGTAGAAACTCACATTTACCATCCATTCATCTGTTTCTATAAATGTTTAGCATCTTAACGGCAAGACGGCTCAATAATTCATAGCCGGATCTACAACTGAGTCACTGAAAAGGTGGGAATTGAATGCTGCTTTGGTCGTTGCATCTCCAGGTGAATTCAGAGCAAAGGTTATTTCAAAAATAATGTTTGGTACATGGGAAAGTGGCAGGAAAGACTCTCTGGCTACCTGGGGGGGGGGTGTCACACTTTTCTTGCAGGGCTCTGTGGCCTTCACAGCTGCTCAACAAGTAAAAATTTAACAGGCGAGGCATTCATTTCCATTGAGCTGTAATTTGGACAAATATAAGACACCCAGATCCAATTTAGTTGCCCACTTGTATTACAGCTTGCCACTCATATTGGTGCTGTCACGTTGCAGCTGATTTATGGTGACCCTGTAGGGTTTTTAAGGCAAGAGATGAAGAGACGTGGTTTGCCACTGCAGGTCTGATCCGCCTCGCTCTAGTGTCACTCTGGTTTAAGCACCTCCCTCACCTTTGAAATCTCCACTAGGCACTGCCCTCTTCCTCTGAGATCCCCAAAATCAACTTACAAAGTCATTGTTGCTGTCAGCCTGCTAGGCCCTAAGGTGGGCGCCATTTCTTAGAACTTAGTGAAGCTGCAGTTGGCATTCGCCAGGTACAGGGTTGTTGGCATTTGCCAGCTGGTGGTTCTTTCTTTGCAATGCATTTGTCACAGATCCCTTTCTCACAACTGGTTGCTGCCTCAGGCATCATCTAGGGTTGACCTCTGGACAGACTTCTAATTAATAATTCAGATAACTGTGGCATTGGATCTGTGACATACCACTGTCTTGATATTACAATCACCGAATGGTTAACAGGCATGTGTGATTTCAACTTTCGTTGTCCTGAGCACATAGTGGCTATTTCAGCTTTAGTATATTGGCATCTCCAGGCCCATGGTGAGCTGCTCTCTTGAATCAGCTGCCTCAAACATACACAACTCACTTGCACACCTACACATATGATTTCGAAGTCCAGCTGGCAGTGACTTTGCACGTGCACCAAGAGACTGTACGAAGTAGTTCCAAACAAACCTGAATTCAACAGATAGCAGGTTGCTTTTCTGCCGCTTTCATTCTCCAAAGGTGGGCCAGCAATATCTTGCCTTTAGGTATCTTCTTGAAAGAGGTTTTGGACTGCTCACTTTCCCATGTGTCTGCTTTCCTGCCAACCATAACTTGGCCTTATTGGTAACTATCCAATAATAAGCCCGATTACAGCTAGCCCTAGGAGACATGACAGAGAGAGTCCTCATCTCGCATTAATTGCTCGCATTGAAACTATGCCACATCTCTTGAAGCTAGATGTTGCTTAGTATCCCTTTGATATGATAATGACATGCTTCTTAGCAGATGAATATGCAAATGAAAAGCAGTAATTTGGTGGCATGCACCTGCTGACACTGCACTGCCATGCTTATGGGCTCCTCTGTAACACAGCAGCTACACAAAAGCATCACAGAGGTAAAATTAAATTCTAATGTCGTATATATTAAACAGATGCTTCCACTTTTCTTTGTATATCTACTTTTTACAGTGCTTGCCGTCGGAATCTCGGTTCTCCCTTTGTGCAATTAGTGGACATTTGTGTGCTACGCACAGAAATGTACTTAGAGGCATTTTAAGGACTCTGTTTTTAAAGGGGTGGTTTACATGTGCAGCACTCTGAAAGATGAATTTTAAATACTGATGTGCTCGAGATCTTCATTCAGAGACAGAACTTATACAGGAGTGTGGCTGCTTCTCACAGTCTATCTTGGCAGCAAAAGCAGATGCAACAGAAGTATGGGACTCCAGATAAGCATCCATGTTAATCTACTGCAGGAAAGGAGAAATAGAATTTTGTGACACCTTAAAGTTCAACTAAATTACCATAGCATGAGCTTACATCATGAGATGCAATGGACTTTTAAAAGCTCAAATTGTCATACGAGAATTAGCCAAGAAGATACCACAGGACTCCTTGTTATCATTACAGATTCATATTCTTTTCAGGCACTTTCAATAAGACATTTTTCTCACGGAAGAAACCATCTGTGAATGGTTGCAATCCCATGGACCTCTCATTAACTGATTAGTTGACCCATCTGAACAAAGTTGAATCCTCAAGTAATTATGTCTGGTTGAACGATGGAACAATGGGTAGACCCAGGCTATACTGGGGCCTATACACATTCTTATAGTCTCCTGGTATATCTGTAGCATCAAGGTAGTCTCATGTGGGTAGCCATATTGGTTTGTAGTAGAAGAGCAAGACTTGAGTAGCAGCTTAGAGACCAACAAGATTTCATAAGCCTTCAAAGCTTCCTTCATCGGATACAAGGTGTCAAGTGACTGAAGCAAGAGACTTGAGAAATACAGCCCAGCCACGTCTTGAATTATGCCAAAGTGTGTGTCTGGATCCTATCAAAAGTGAGCAGGAGTTGCTCATGGTGGGGGATCTCCTCCCACATTACCATTCCAAAAACCCACAGCTGGGAGTAAAGGGACACTCATGGACAAAATGCCTTGAGGCAGAGGGGACTGTAGTAAAGGAAGAGGAAACAGGTGAAATCCTCTCTTCCACTGTTAGATGAGATAAAACTAAAAAGCTTCTCATTCATACAAGAAAAAAGATGAGTGACTCAGTCTGAGTCCTTCTCCTCCTTGTAGATTCTCATGTGTCATGGCATTTTGTTCATAAGGTTTCTTTGGTAGAGGGAGTGACTCAGCATGCTTGGGCACTGGAGGGTGCTCCATCACTCTAAGGGAAAATAGCTGTTATCTCATTGAAAAGGACGCCTCTCTTTGTCTTAACTGGGAGCTGCCCTCTGGCCCCTCCTCTCTCCCTTAGTCCTCTCACTCCCTCCAAGGTGGCGTCCCCTGTAGATACATCACCCTCATAATCCCACACAAGTGATGTCAGACAAACTGGCAATTCGTGATAGGGAAAGGACTCTTTAGATTAAGTTTGTCTTCTTTTGACTGCAACCTGAATGGGAACTGGATCTACTTGAATAAATGTACGTTTACCTGTTCTGCAATATACGTATTGGGAAAAGAATTTACTGCACTCAGTGTTTTATTCATTTCTTTATTTCCTTCCATTGATACCCCGCCCTCCCCGCAAAGCAGGCTCAGTATCACACAGTATCATGCTTCTGTGACTGGGCAAACTTTGTTATATTAACCACATATCCCAATAGTAACTCCTAGTGTTGGCTTTTCAGAAATCTTTAAGGGCCTGCTGGAGAAAGGTTAAGAAAGATCAGGTACCACAAGGACCTTCTGCTTGCAGTTCATAAGAAATAAACCCAGGAATTCCATATTTGCACAATGAACTTAATACACTTTAGTCTAAGGAGCTGTTAAAGTCTGTGTATATCTAGGACTATTCAGATGAGTCTTCACCCTACTAAGGTGCCTTATTCTGGCTTGGGAAATCCCTGGAAATTTGTGAGTAGAGCCTAGGGAGGGTAGGTTTGATGGGAGTCCCCCATCCAAAGCAGCTGTTTTCTCCAGCGGAACTGATATCTGTAGTCTGGAGCAATGTTCCCTCTAAACTGTGGAGTCTTGTGAACAAAAATTCTACTTTGTGAGCTACTGGCATTAAAGTTGTGAGTGAGTGATTTGGCTACTGCATAAATTAGTTTACTCTGGAGCCGTCCCCTTCCTGAGCTAAGACAAAAATCTGTGAGCTGGAGACTAACAAACTGTGAGCTAGCTCACACTAACTCAGCTTAGAGGGAACACTGGCCTGAAGACCAGTTGTGGTCCTGGCAGAGGGCTGGCAACCCTACTTGAAGGCAAGTCATATAAAGAAAGTCAGGCACTTCCAAATTTTAACTGTAGCAATCACTGGGAGAAGGCCAGGAATTCAACAACAGCAGTTACATTTCATCCTCCTGAGCTTGTTCCCCACTTGCCCCGTAAACTCCTTCTGAGTACGGCACAGGCAGCAACACAGTGGCACAATGGAGAATGGTATGTGGTAGAGATAGGCCGGGTATCAGGGCTTTTTTTGTAGAAAAAGCTC
>NW_015159780.1:277741-299790 GCF_001447785.1 Gekko japonicus
GGGTTTTTTTTGTAGCAGGAACTCGTTTGAATTTGAGGCCACACACCCCAGCCAATCCTAATGAGTTTCTGCTGTTGGGTGTGGCCTATTATGCTAATGAGCTCCTGCTGGGCGTGGCCAACTCAGGAGCCAGCCGGAACTCCGTTCCTGTGTGTTCCTGCCCAAAAATAGCCCTGCCGGGTATCATCACTAATGGCTGGTTGCTTCTTTGGACAGCGGCTACCCGTTTTAAGTTTTGTCCCTTAAATTTTCTTTTGTTGGGAATTGGAAGCAAAGGGGGCAATTAACTGGGGAGATTTGGGAGGGAAATGAAGGGGGGGGGGAGAACAAACATGGACCACCTAGATGCCTCTTGAAGCTTACAAGATAGTATGAAGATAATGTTTTTCATTTATTGGTTGCCCTTAACATTTGGTATTCAGTAGGGTTGCCGGCTCTGGGTTGGGAAACACCTGGAGATTCTTTTGTGGGGGGAGCCTGGGGAGGGTGGGGCTTGGGGAGGGGAGGGACCTCAGCAGGGTACAATGCCAGAGAGTCCCTCCCTCAAAAGCAGCCATTTTCTCCAGGGGGACTGATCTTGAGCATCTGGAGATCAACTATAATAGTGGGAGCTCTACACCGCTTCTGAACCACCTAGTGATCATAGCTAATAGAAGAAATCGTTATAAATCAGGACATTATCTATACAAGTAGATACAGTCTCTAAAACCTGTCTAATACTTTAAAAAAGTCATCTAAGTGATTGCCACCACAGTTTGCAGGAGTGAATTCATGTTAATTGCACATTATGTGAGGAAGTAATTTATATGGCATTGCTTTGTGAGGTTGGCTGGATTTGTTTTCATTTTGTCTCTGCAAATGTTGGAAGTCAAAAGAGGCATAATTCAGAGTATGGTATACCATGACATTTCAGCAAAATCTGCATTGGGAGTGCTAAGTTTTATAAAAAGAAATGATGGCGGGGGAGGGTGTTGGTGTTTAAGGCTCAGAGCCCACTTCTGATTGTACTCAGTTTGTGGTCTTGGGCAAATCTTTCCTCTCCATCTGGTCTAGCACATGAACATACATGAAGCTGCCTTATACTGAATCAGACCAATCACGGACAGCTCCGCTCTGTAGGGCAGTGGTTCCCAGGGTCTCAGGTGGAGGTCTCTCACATTACTTACTTCCTGATCCTTTGGGGAACTGAACCTGGAAACTTTTGCATGCAAAGCTTATCCACATGTCCCCCTGCAGCATTTTGTTTCCAACCTTTTCTAATCCCAAATGCCTTTGGGAAGCATGTGACCTGGACATGAGGACCCTTGTTATATAAACCCAGTGGCGTCCAAGCTAAGTTAGCGGTTAGGCAGAGGATTGAGGACATCGAACGCCAACTGGACTTACAGGCGACCCCTGCCTTTATAGCTCCTTATAGTAGTAAATATATTGTTGCTCAAGCCTCATATTTATCTGTTCTGGAGTCAAATAAACTTAGGAGGGCGTATACTTTGGCTAGATGCTCTGCCTTACCTTCTGCAGTTCTTGAGGGCAAATTTAAGAAAATACCCCGAAATGAGAGGCTATGTATGTGTGCATCTGGGGAGATCGAATCTCAGGAACATGCCTTCCTGAGGGGTCCATTATATAATGAAGCTCGCACAAAACTTATCGACCCCCTTTTGGTTGGTTCCTCAGATCAGGATAAGATAGAGAAATTGCTTTCCAATTCTGATCATATAGCACTACAGCAGATAGCGAAATTTTGTTTTTTGGTTGTAAAAGTTCATCAGCGTCCAGGTAGCCAGTTGGGTTAGGACTGCCTGATTTTAATCTTATTGATTTTTTACTATTGCTATTTTACTCTTTGTAAGACTAAATTTTGTCCAACATTACATCGTATTTTTGGTTTTAGTGATTAAAATATTTGTATAATTTTATCTTTTATTAATCTTGTCTTATCATAATAGATTTACCATCTGGATACTTTTTGACATTGTAATCTATTTAAATGGTAATATACTTGCAGGTATGGTTTTATATTGCTGGCTATGTGCTGTAATAAATTCATTCATTCATTCATATATAAACCCAGCAGCTGGCATTCAGAAAGATACACCCTCTGGAGGCTCTTTCCGATATGTTAAGAAGGGAATCCATGGGTAGAGATGTGTGTGTGTGAGGGGGGAGTAGGAGTGAAGGTATGGTAGGAGGGGCTTAGCAGGATGATGTCATTCGGAAGTGATGTCATCATGCTGCGTCCTTCAGGGGAGTTCTGCTCTAGGTTTTGGGCAAACTCTATGGTTTTGAGGGCAAAAAACCCCATAGAATTTCCCCCCAAAATGAGGACAGAGGGCAGTTGGTGTCACGCTGGCTGAGAGGATGGTAGGCAGCTGGTATCAAGTTGGCTGAGAGGATAGAGGGCAGCTCGTGTCATGTTGTCTGAAACTCAGGGAGATGAGCCACATGACTGGCATGCAACTGCCTGTAATAGCAGTAAAAAGGAGATGGAAAGTAGGAGGAGGAGAAAAGAGAAGGGAGAGAGGGAATAGTGACCAGCATACCAGGTGGTGATCGTAGCCATGCAGGGAGATTGTTGCCACCTCTTATGGTTCAGCGCAGCATTAACATATCAATGTAGCACAAAACACTTTTTGGAAGCATTTATAGATGAAAATACAGTTAGTTTGCTCTTAGATCTGTTTAAAGACTAAAATGAAAACAACCCAGATATGAGACTGCCAACCTATCCAGTCACTATGGTCATCTTCAGAGGCCCTGCTGTGGGTGGCGAGCCTTCTCAACTGTGGCACCAAAATGTTGGAATTCCCTCTTCAGGGAGATCCATTCATTTGTCCCCCTCTATCATTGTATTCTGCCAGTGGGTAGAGACTCTTCTGTTATGTTTGGTGTTTCTTCAGTGACCCTCCTTCCTGTGTATTTTTTTTTAAATCACTTTATATATATATATACATTCTAAAATTTGTTTTAGTGTCCTGACCAATGTTCCCTCTAAGCTGTGGAGTCTCATGAGCAAAAATTCTCCTTTGTGAGTTACTAGCATTAAAGTTGTGAGCAAGCAATTTGGCTACTGCACAAATTAGTTTGCTCTGGAGCCATCCTTCCTGAGCTAAGACAAAAATGTCTGAGCCAGAGGCTAAAAAACTGTGAGCTAGCTCACACTAACTCAGCTTAGAGGGAACACTGGTCCTGACTATGGATAAACATATGAAGCAGAGGTACATCAGTGGCTATTATTCACAAGGTATAGGTAGGAACTCTTGATCTAGGGCAAGTGATGCTCTGTATTCTTGGTGCTTGGGGGGGCTGTTTCCCACCTTGGGGACCCTGAACTAGGTGGAAAGGTGGCATGAAGATGCTTTAAGCAAGCAAATAAATACATCATTGGTGCTTGGGGGGCAATAGTAGAAGGGTTTCTGGAGTTCTGACTGGCCCTGCTGTGGACCTCCTGATGGCACCTGGGTTTTGGCAACTGTGTGGCACAGTGTTGGCCTGGATGGGCCATTGGCCTGATCCAACATGGCTTCTCTTATGTTCTTATCATCTGTCATGAAGTGCAGCAGTGGTGACAAACAATGCTCCCTCTAAGCTGTGGAGTCTTGTGAGCAAAGATTCTATTTTGTGAGCTGCTGGCATTAAAGTTGTGAGCGAGTGATTTGGCTACTGCATACATTAGTTTACTCGGGAGCCATCCTTTCTCAGCTAAGAAAAATGTGTGAGCCGGGGGCTAAAAAACAGTGGGAGGGCTTCTGGTGTCCTGGCCCCACTGCTTGACCTCCTGATGGCACCTGGTATTTATGGCCACTGTGTGACAGAGTATTGGACTGGATGGGCCATTGGCCTGATCCAACATTGGCTTCTCTTATGTTCTTATCAGGAGAACTGGGCTCTGTGCTTAGTGAAGATATCTTCTAGAAGTCCATTCAGACTTATAAAATTTTAGCAGAAGTTACCTATATGGCCGTGAGGACTAGAAACATTAAAAAAGCACCACGATCCACGTGCCTGCCCCTTGTGAATACACAGTTAATGATTGAGTCCCTAGGTTCACTAGATTTTGTTTGTCAGAAAATTTCTGTGTTGCCTCTCCTGAGAGCCTGCTCAAGGCAACTTACAAAGCAAAATGATAAAAACATAAAACAAAATGGTTAAAATGAACAAAACCTTACAAACCTATCATGTAAACTCTAGCATTGAAAGAAAAAAACAGCAACAAACGCCAGAGAGCATTTCACGCCTTAAAACAAGACTCATAAAACACGTTCTCAGGCTAGGAGCAGACTGTAAAACCAATTTTAAAAGTTCAACCCTTTAACTGAAAGGAAGGATTCTGTCTGCCAACAACAGGAAAGATTACCATTGGATATAAATCCTTAATTTCCAAATTGTAGGGTCTTGGAAATGCTGTTGGAAACTCATGTTTTGGATTCTGGAATTCATTTGGGGGGAATGTTTATCAATAAATAAAGAATATACATGGCTGTAAGTTTCTGAAAGGAACAGCAGAATACCTTTAAATTACTACAGCCATATCTGGGTTAGCTGACTGAACAATTGATATGAATATATCTAAGAATCTTGAGGCGTTATAAGAGCATCAGCTTTCACAGACTAGAATCCACTTTGACAGATGCATGAAGTGTCATTTTCAGTTGATACATGAGTAAAGGGAGGGGGGCTTATGAACAGTGGGGGAAAGGCCATGAAGCAGAAAAGATAATAGTAAGTCTCATATTTTTATGCATAGTTCAGCATAAGAATGTTCTATACATCTAATACAAGTGAGCTCTGGTTTATGAAAGTTTATAATAAATATATTAAGTCTTGAAGGTACCACAGGGTCCTTGGTTGTTTTTTGTTACAGCAGACAGCCCTCTGGAATTCGTGGGGACGTATCCCTCAATTTCTATACGCTGATCCTAAATGCATTTTTTAAAGAAGCAAATCCCGTAGGTTTGAACGGAACTTCCAAAGGAATATGTTTAGAACAGAGGGGTTAGGGAGAGCAGTAATATCATCAATAAGCAGTTGTGCTGCTGAAGAGTCAGTTTATAACAGATAAACACAGCGTATAAAGACCATTAATCATCCATTAACATAAACTGCTTAGTTTCAGAGTTGTCACTTACGCAGCAACAAACTGTAATGAATTTCCTGACAGTAAAATCCGTGTACTAATAATCCTCTGGGCTGTTTCTCGCTGGGAGGGGGAGCTTGTTGGAGTAAAAGGCATGTGGCCACGCTAGAGTCAACAGAGGCCTGCTTTGTCGTACATTACCCCTGATTCTATTAGTTATAGTTTCCTGTTGTCTCCTCTAGCTCCAGCTAATTATTGGTTCTCCTACTGTCAAATCATGGCCTCTTGAATACTCGTCAGCCTCCGTGGCCTCTTTTTGGATTGAATTTTCACATTTAACAAGAGGTTAGGGTGAGACGATATATAGAGAGAGGTGTAAAGGAGATGTGGGCAAAGAGATATGCCTTCAGGCCACCCACAAATCTTTTGAGCGGACAATTCTTCAGTTGTGACTCACCGCACTGCAGCCTCACCTGACTGCTTTGTACCTGGTGCGTGACCTTCAGCTGAACATTCCAATGGCACACAATGTGTCACTGGCAAATGAATTGTCAGCATGCCAGCTGCCAGATGTCTTCATACAAAAAGAAACAACGCTTCAAAACTGCTTCCTGGCACCAATCCACAAGTCAAAGAAGGTATGCAGGAACCACAATTTCTGTGTTGTATGCATAAAGGGGAGTCAGCCGATGCTCTGTTGCTTTTACATTCATGAGATGAGTACATGGTAAGAAAAAAAGGAAGAAGAGGCAGAAAAATCCAACCCAGTAAGCACATTATTGATATTCTGTATGTTTTCATGAGAGTTTTTCCAGGACACAGAGCATGTCCAAAATTTACATAAATGTTCAGCCTAGTGAAATCATCATTTGAGCTGACACAGCTCCGAACAAAGGGATTCCCTCTCTACCATGAAAATTAATGCTTGTGCATCTTAGTGAGGAACAACCAAAGGTTTTCTGAATGAGCTTGGAAAAGGCTGCCTGGCAAAGATACTGGAAGGCTGGGATCTTAATTAGATCTAGATTAAAAGTTTTATTAAGTCCCTCAAACCCATACAGATCGAGGGATGCCGAAGATGCAGGTCATGATGAGAACGGGGATCCGGCCTGAGGGAGTCACTACACAAATAATACCTGCACCGGACGTTGTCGCCAGGAGTTGGATGGAAAAAGCCCACCACGAAAAAAAGCCGAGAAGCAAAGAACAACAAGAAGAGAACCCTGCTGTCCGGGTGCCGGTAGGCAGTCACCTCCCCATACTATGTGGCCCTAGATAGGAATATAAATAAATTGTGTAAACTGCTCCGAGCCTACGGGAAGGAGCGGTATAGAAACCGAATAAATAAATAAATAAATAAAATATAAATAACCTGGAGCGCCACAAAAGAAGAGGACGCGGGCCTGGAGGTAGAGAAGCAAAGAACTGCTTGATCTTTTGATTTCCTTCCTCAAGAGGGGAATCACCGATCTCACCTTGGTGACATCTATGTTCTCCAGATGAACGTTGGGTAAGTACGCGAGATGCTTCCAGGTTTTTGGTGAGCTAAGAAGCAAGGTCTGAGGGAAGATCAGGCAGAGAAAGCAGCCATTAAGTCGCACCCAATTTATGGCAACTCCACAGGGTTTTCAAGGCCAGAGACACTCAGAGGTGGTTTGCCATTGCCTGCCTCTGCATAGCAGCCCTGAGCTTCCTTGGTGGTCTCCCATCCGAGTACTAACTAGGGCCAACTCTGATATCTGATGAGACTGAGCTAGCCAGGCCTAGTTTAACAAGCCAAGAGAATGAGGGAATGAAGCTCATTCTTTTACTTCAAACGGTAGTAGCTTGAACCAGTTCTTGGTTCAGATCCCCCCTCTTCCATGTGTTTCCTAGTCTGCTGAGAAAATTCCCTTTCTCTCAGCTTCTGCTTCCTATCTATAAAATGGTACAAATAATACTGGCCAACCTTACAGAGTTGTTGTACTGATCACTCAGATAATGCTCACAGAGTTCTTTGAATGCTTGACTGAATATATAAATGCTAAGCACTATTTCTACCTCCCCCCGCAGTTGTGGCAGTTCAAGTTATCCAGTGGATGAGCTTTTCCCCATTACTGGGAATAGGTACAGTCTTAATTTACCCTTTTATCTGAAAATCCAGATTTTCTTCCTGGGATTGCACCTTCACATATATTATAAAATTGCCTGTATGTATGTATTTAGAACACTTATACTCCACTTTTGTACCAAATCTAGGCTACCAAGGTGGCTAACAACAATAGAAAGCAATATATAATAACACAAATCATAAAAGCATATACCCAAGAAGCTGATCAAGCAGCTTATGACAGCCAAAAACCCACACAAAACCAGTCAAAAATTTATGACTGCCAACTCTGGTCTGGAGTGTTCCCTTTTAAACAGCCATTTTCTCCAGGGGAACTGATCTCTTTGGTATGGTCATCTGCAATTCCAGGAGAACTCCAGGCCCCACCTGGAGGCTGGCAACCCTAAGTTAGACACTGCTCAAAGCTTGGGCAAATAGCTGTGGAAAGTACCTGGCAAATCTTTGAGGAGAATGTTCCAGAATATGGGAGCCACAGACCTTTCCCATCTCTGGAGGTGAAAGTACCCAGAATCAGGCCTCAGCCACAGACCTTTAGCCATCTGAGACAGTCAGAACTTTAATTAGGTTTGCCAACTACCAGGTGGGGGCGGGAGTTCTCTCAGAATTACAACTGATCTCCAGACTACAGATATGGAGAAAATGGCAGCTTCAGAGGGTGAACTCTATGGCACCAAAACCCAGATGAGCTTCCCCCCTCCCAAAACTCAGCCCTCCCCAGGCTCCAGTGTTCCCTGTACTTGCTAGATCTCCAGACTACAGAGATCAGTTTCCATGGAAAAAATGGCTGCCCTGGAGGCTACACTCTATGGAATTACACACTACTAATGTCTCTCCCCTCCCCAAAACCTGCCCTCCCCACGGTCCATCCCCAAATCTCCAGGAGATGGCAACCCAAACTCTGACACATTCAGTTAAACTATCTCAGACTGCAGAGCTTGGGTAGGAAATGAATTTCATTTGTCTGACAGAGGATAAATTAGTGGACTAGGGACCAATGGATTGGCTCAGGATAAGACCATTCTTTATATCTTTATGCTGCACTGGTGGAAACGAAATCCACATTCTCACATCTCCTCTATTGTCCCAACAGCATTCTGGGAGACAACTTTGTATTTTGTCATATATTTTGATGGTCAAGATGTAGAATAAAGTTGGCATCACTTTGTAGTTGGGAGTTTCTGACTTATAAAACATTCAGTTGCATGAGGTCATCTCTGTGTGTGTGTGTGTGTGTGTTGGTGGGGGAATGAAGAATGGCGGCTTCTCCCTGAAGTCCTTGACCTTTCCTGAACATCCATGTGATAGCAATGCAATAAAATGACTATACAGTATACAGCAGGCATGTCCAACTTCGAACAGGTAGTGATCTATTTTTTCCAACCAAAAGTGCCGGTGATCTACCACCATGAAAATAAAGTTTCAAATTAGATTTTAAGCCACTAAAGTTGGGTTCCACCCCCCAAAATCCACACATGCAGTTCTAAAAGTAAAAATAAGAATTCATCATACTGGCACCAATAATCAAATACCACCAAACAATCATCAAAAAACCCCAAACACCTGTCCAGCAAACCAGGAGACCAAGTGGGGCAGGTGATCTACTTCAGACCTCTCAGCAATCTACTGGTAGATCGTGATCTACCTGTTGGACATACCTGGTATACAGTGTCTTCTCCATGGAGTACCTGTTGGCTGGGGCATTAGACACAAAATCTCAGGAGAAATGGTTACATTCAGTCACGGGATATCCCTTTTTCTCATCTATAGGTGTGAAACTAAGCAAATGTTTGAGTTTAGAAATGCAGACTACCAGAGCCAATTAAAATTGGTCTGTGTAGCCAATATGCCAACAAGTTGACCATTCCTGGCCTATAATCAGATGGCCAGAAATTATTTGCCCTTGCTTGGATGCGTCCAACATTGCAAGTTGGCAGCTAGAATTCAGAACTAATTGGAAAATAATGTGTGTGTGTAGAACAGCAATGCTGGGCTAAGAAGCATCAGGGAGAAATAAATCTCATTGCATTACCCTTTTCACTGGCTTTAACAAACTTTTCAGTTGTAAAAAGAAAATGTTAACATCTCTGTTGCTGACATTTCAGAGAGTTGTTGTTAACATGAAAAGGCCAAGTTGCTTAGAGACCTCACAAATACTGAGTATTCTATGTGCAAATGCTTAACTAGTTAAAAGCAAAGGTTAAATAGAACTCTACTCAATTAATTTAAGAAAAACTATATTGTTGCTTTGATTTTCTTCTGCTGGAAAGAGCCCATAGGGTTTTTGAGGCAAGAGGCAAACAGAGGTGGCTTGCCATTGCCTGCCTTTGTGTAGCAATCCAAGATTTGCTTGGTGGACTCCCGTCTAAGCACTATTCAGGGCTGACCCTGCTTAGCTTCCATGATCTGATGAGACTGGCTACCCTGGGTCATCCAGGTCAGGGCAGTACAATATTACATATCAGCAAAAGCAGAGGTCATTTTGGGGGCGATCGCGGGGGATCGCAATTCCCCCGGGTGAGGTGCAGGAGGCGGGGCACATGACGAAGCCCCGCCCCCTGCTTCCGGCCGCCTCGCTTCCAGCCCTCATTCAGCCAGGAGGAGGCAGGAGAAGAGGGAGGGTAAGTTGCTTCCTCCCTGCCTCTCCCCACCCCTGCCTGCCTGGGGCCAGGGAGGGCCTTCACGGGGCTTCCTTGCACTCCTGCCAGCTTTGCAGGTCCACCGCTGGGCCCCTCATGGGGCTTGGCAGTGGAGCTGCAAGGCCGGCGGTGGCGGCCGGGACCGTTAGGGGCGGGGTGTGTGGCCTTATAACACACTTCCGGTGATGTCAGGGGGTGTGGCCTTATGACACACTTCCGGTGATGTCAGGGGGTGTGGCATATGCTAATGAGTTATGCTAATGAGTTCCCCTAGCTCTTTTTCTACGAAACGACCCCTGAGTCTCAGAGGCAGTCGTCTAGAGTGATCATCTCACTAATGAGGTGAGTGATTCTTGTTCCTGCTTGCTGTTCCCCGCCCCTCCCCAGCACCTTTGTGCTAACCTCACCCAGCATCTCCGTCAGAAATGCCTGGTGTCACGTCCCTACCAGAGACCATACAGGGAGAGCTCTGCTGCTTCAGACCAACACGGCTATTCCACCCAAATCTATCTCCATGTATATCCAGACAGTCTTAATACATCTGGTCATACCGTTTTCTTGACCATCCTAGAGCCCACCAACTAAATGTGTATGGGGATCATTACAGCAGATCCTGCCCAGTTAACTGATATAACTGTTCAGCTGACAGTCTACACAGATCCTATGTGCACACAAATGGAGCACATAAGAACATAAGAGACGCCAATATTGGATCAGGCCAAAGGCCCATCCAGTCCAACACCCTGTGTCACACAGTGGCCAGAAATACCAAGTGCCATCAGGAGGTCCACCAGTGGGGCCAGGACATTAGAAGCCCTCCCACTGTTGACACCCCCAAGCACCAAGAAGACAGAGTATCACTTGCCCCAGAGCCCCGATCTATACCTTGTGGCTAATAGCCACTGATGGACCTCTGCTCCATATGCTTATCTAATTCCCTTTTGAAGCCGTCCATGCTTGTAGCCACCACCACTTCCTGTGGCAGTGAATTCCATGTGTTAATCACTCTTTGGGTGAAGAAGTACTTCTTTTTATCCGTTCTAACCCTTTGGGTGAAGAAGTACTTCCTTTTATCCGTTCTAACCCGACCGCTCTGCAGTTTCATGGAGTGCCCACGAGTTCTTGTATTGTGAGAAAGGGAGAAAAGTACCTCTTTCTTTACCTGCTCTTTCCCATGCATAATCTTATAAACCTCGATCATGTCACCCCTCAGTCGTCTTTTCTCCAAGCTAAAGAGCCCTAAGCGCTTTAACCTTTCCTCATTGGGAAAGTGTTCCAACCCTTTTATCATTCGAGTTGCCCTTTTCTGCACTTTTTCCAAAGCTATAATATCCTTTTTAAGGTGTGGTGACCAGAACTGCACACAGTATTCCAAATGAGGTCTCACCATTGATTTATATAGGGGCATTATGATATTGGCTGATCTGTTTTCAATACCCTTCCTAATAATCCCCAGCATAGCATTGGCCTTCTTTATTGCAGTCACACACTGTCTCAACATTTTCAGTGAGTTATCCACTACAACTCCAAGATCTCTCTCTTGATCAGTCTCTGCCAGTTCAGACCCCATCAATGTGTATTTATATTTAGGATTTTTAGCTCCAATGTGCATCACCTTGCACTTGGCCACATTGAACCCCATTTGCCATGTTGACGCCCACTCGCCCATCCTTGACAGATCCCCTTGGAGTGCCTCACAATCCTCACTGGTTTTCACCACCCTGAACAACTTTGTATCATCCGCAAATTTAGCCACTTCACTGCTTACTCCCATCTCCAAATCATTAATGAACAAGTTAAAAAGCAGTGGACCAAGTACTGATCCCTGCGGTACCCCACTGCTTACCACCCTCCACTGAGAAAATTGCCCACCTACACTCACTCTCTGTTTTCTATGAACTAGCCAGTTTTTGATCCATAAAAGAACTTGTCCTTCTATCCCATGATTTTTGAGCTTACTTAGGAGCCTTTGATGAGGAACTTTATCAAAAGCTTTCTGGAAGTCAAGGTAAATAATATCTATTGGATCCCCCTTGTCCACATGTTTGTTCACCCCCTCAAAGAACACTAACAGGTTAGTGAGACAAGATCTTCCCTTACAGAAACCGTGCTGAGTCTGCCTCAATAGGTTTTGTTCATCTATGTGCCTACTAATTCTTTCCTTAATAATGGTTTCCACCAATTTACCCGGTATCGACGTCAGACTGACTGGCCTGTAATTTCCCGGATCTCCTCTGGAACCCTTTTTAAAGATGGGAGTGACATTAGCTACCTTCCAATCCTCAGGAATGGAGGCAGATTTTAAGGAAAGATTACATATCTTTGTCAGGAGATCTACAAGTTCACATTTGAGTTCTTTCAGAACTCTCGGATGTATGCCATCTGGGCCTGGTGATTTTTCAGTTTTTAAGTTGTCTATCAGTTTTAGGACCTCCTCTCTCATCACCTCAATCTGACTCAGGTCTTCCAACACCCCTCCTGAAATCAGTGGTTCTGGAGTGGGCAAGCACTTCTCATCTTCCACAGTGAAGACGGAGGCAAAAAATGCATTTAGCTTCTCAGCCATTTCCCTATCATCCTTCAATACTCCTTTTACCCCTTGGTCGTCCAAGGGCCCCACTGCCTCCCTGGCTGGTTTCCTGTTTCTAATGTATTTGAAGAAAGTTTTATTGTTGGTTTTTACGTTTTTTGCTATATGCTCCTCATATTCCCTTTTTGCCTGCCTGACCTCAGACTTGCATTTTATTTGCCATAGCCTGTGTTCCGTTTTATCAGCCTCACTGTGACTAGCTTTCCACTGCTTAAAGGAATTCTTTTTACTTTTTACAGCCTCCATTACTCTGTTTGTTAACCATGAAATGTTGAACTCAAGAACATTATGATCACTGTTCCCAAGCGGCGCAATCACTTTTACATCTCTCACCAGGTCTTGAGTGTTACTTAGGACCAAATCAAGGATCGCCTCTTCCCTGCTCCATAGCACAGTCATTTAGAGAGTCTAGAAACTCAATCTCTTTTTCTCGACTAGAACACATATTGACCCAATCAGTGTGTGGGTAGTTAAAATCACATGTAGCCTTAATTTGAATGATCAGGGTCCTGGCTGATTTTGCATGGTCCCTGTTCACACATACAGAGCCTATGGTACACTTTGAATTCATATAGGATCTGCACAGATAATGAACTTCTTGTCACCACAATCCCTCTCCCTCTACCTTGTGCACAGTCAACACACTAGGATTGTTTGATGGCTTTAACCCAGAACTACAACACTCATGTTTTATATTCACACACACAAGGATGCAATGAACTAACAGCTTCTATATTTTCAGTCTTGTTATCCCAGCTCTCTTACTGTTCAGCTCTCTGTTGCAAACTACAAAACATAGGCAGATCAAGAACCTAATCCACTCGTTGGTGAACTTTGCAGTAAAGCATCAAATGTCATTGTGAGGTCAAAATACAAAGTGATGCACTCTGGAGCAAACAGTCCTAGCATCCCATATTAGCTGATTGGGTCAGTGAACTGAGATTAACTAGGAAGAATAACTTGGGGACTTGTTAGATAATTCAATAAAAATATATACTCAGTGGGCATCATCACATTCCATATCAACCATGATTTGGAAAAGAGATTGAAAATATAATGCCAGTGTTGTTATGCCTTCATATAAATATACAGTGTAGCACAATTTGGGTCCCTCCGTGTCAAAAACAAGATCATAGGACTAGAATAGATGCATGCAAGAACAATAAATATTGGAGCACCTTCCCTACAAGTATAATCTCACACCTGGATTTTATAGTTTGGGAGGGGGAATGATGAAGAGGGGATGATAGAGGTTAATGAAATTATTCATGAAATGGAGAAAATGGATAAAAAGACTTTTGTTCCATTTCTCATAGTATTAAAACTCAGGGTCATGCAATGAAATAGACGAGCAGCAGTCAGGACAAAATGAAACTAATTTATGGAATTTGCCTCTTAAAGTTTTGACGGCCACTGGCTTAGATGGATTCCGTCTGTGTTTAGACAAATCTGTTTTAATATTGTTTTAAATGTTTTATTGAACTATTTAAATGTTTTCTGCTGATTTTATGTAAGCCGTCCTGAGCCGGCCCTGGCGGGAGGAGTACAAATATGAATAAATAAATAAATGCATGGACAGGTCTACCAACAGCTGTTAGACTTATTTAGATGCACTATGTCTCTGACTACAAGATGCTGAGGACCAAAAGGGGAAGCTCAGCACCTTCATACCCTGCTTGTGGACTTCCCAAAACCATCTGTCTGGCTACCATTGGAAGCAGTGGTCTGATCCAGCTGAATCTCTCTGATGTTCTTAAAGATTGACCAACTATATATTCAAGACAGCACACGAGCATCTGATTTTAAGAACAGAAGTGGTAAATTATTTATTTGTTTAGTTTTGTACAGATACACACACATACACAATACCACTAGGCAATCCAAAATCATTCCCTAGGACAGTCTGTAAGAAGCATAAGTTTTGCCATCACAGCATCAGGTGGAAAGACCATACTTCAAGTTAAAGTATGGAGAGATAGCCAGAGGGAAAATCAGGAAGGTGAGGAAGGCAAAGCAATGTGTGCAACTAACGGTTCCAGAGGAAGGGAGGGTGAGTGATGAGCCAAAAATAAGATTGGCTCATTGGTTGGTACACCCATGAAAGCCACAAGCTAGCTAATGTTGTACCCTGTGACATAATCAGGGCTCTCTGTTATGACCTAATTATTAGAATTTCCCAAGGCAAAAATCACTATCAAGGTCCAGAACTTCTTGAAAAGTCCTATCAGTCCTAGTGTGATCACTGCCCATTTATCAAAATACAAGGGAGCAAGAGCTGTTGTTGCAGAGGCTGTCACATTTAAAATACTGGCTGTCTACCCTACATTAAGAACAAATTGCTTTCCGCAGTCATGAAGAAGGCAAAATAAAGCAGAGATGGCACACCTGGGCATATGTGTTTAATAAATGGTGTGTTGCAAGATGTGTCCTATGAGATCCCAAAATACAGTTTGGCATAAGGCCCTTAAACCAGTTAATCTGACCCTGTTATTTTGTCTGGAGTACTAAAATGACTATAACCATGCTTTTCTTTTTAAGATGTTTTAAAATCCACTGCACCATACCTTAGCCATCCTCAGTTTCATTTTCAGGCATCAAATGTATTTTGCTTGCTAGCAGAAATGGCATTTTTAAAAAAATCCACTTTGAGTTTTCAGACACTGTGCTACATGCAATTTAATATACCAAGAGCTGCAGATGAATCTTGGACTAATAATACGGTTTGTCGGCGAAGATGGTCAACCAAAGCAAAACTTGTGTCTTGATCTATTAATAGAGAATAAGGATTAATGAAGGATTATGTCATAATGAGTCTGCCTGCAGAGTAGCCTCAATTCTTGTCCTTTGCTGCCAAAATACAGTTCTCATTTCCAGCAAACAAAGTCTATCAGAGAGAAAGCACAGAGCCCCCCTTTAGAAACTGGAAAGTCCGTCGCATAATAATGAATGTCTAACTCTTCTTTTGCCAGAGAGCTTCAGCACTTTCAGTGTCAAAGGTCAAGGCAGTGATTCAGAGGGGGCCTGATCCTTATCTAAGCTCTTGCAACAAAATTAGAATGTGCTGTAGTCTTATTAAAGAAATGTTTGTTCCGCCATCAATGGGCTGAAAAGAAAGCAGCTCAGTTGAGTTTTTGCAAAACGTTGCAATAAATGGCTTTGGTGAGCTGCTTTCTTAAAAAATATTGAATCATTCTGCATGCAAAAGAATCTGTGGTGTTGTTTTAAGGAAGGGTAAAATGAACAGTTTAAATTAATCTGAGATTAAGAATCACAAGCTTTTCTAAAAATGGATTTTTATCATTATATTAACATTTGTATTTGAAAAAAATTGAAGAAAAAACACTACATATTGCAGAAGATGGCCTCAAGTACATAAATAAACAGACAAGCCGCTATGAAATAACCTTGTCTTAACTATATTGTATAATATGACACTTGCCTTATTGCAAATGTAAGCATGTATTATTAGACATACAGAAACTACAACACATACTAGACAAGACTATGCAAAGACCTGAAAAGCATTAGTTAACAATGACACCATTTCAGTAAGTATGAAAGCATAGGTTCTATTATTTATATAACATCACCAGCAATCATGGCGCTTTGCAGAATACATTCACTCCAGATTAAATGGTTACATTGGTTTTAGTACATAATAAGATATCTGATGCAATCCATTCTACTTTCGATATAAATGATTTTGCATTGAACAGGTGCTGGCTATATACATGTCAATAATTTAAACTGATGCTAAGAAACAGCTAACATGTCAGAATACCTTAATCTGCCCAAACGTTAATCATGAAGGAGAGATGCAGGTCTTTTCCTAATTTGATTCTCATTTGCGAGGCTGGAGCCCACAAACAAAAAGAAACAGAAAGGAGCTGAAGTTATTCTTTATTTTAGTAGGCTTCCTGAAGACAATGCAGCCAGTGAGAATATTAGCGCTGAAAGGCAGAATACTAATCTGTAAAATTAGAAAATTGATCAGCCGGGCTCTATATCAAGAGAAAGATTTCATCAAAGCATTGTCACAATCCATCTCCATGTCCTGTTTAGACACAGCTAATCTACATGACTAAATTGACCGTTCAATGCTTGAAAATCTGCCATGTAGGTCCCAACTTTTCATAGAGCCTTTTAAATATGTATTCGGTGAGTACAAAGTGCTGAATATATTTTCAGCCTTTTTATATTAAGATTTACAAGTAATGACCTTAAGCAATGTCATGCATGTAAAACAAAATGATGAGACCACCCTGGTTTGAACAGACTTGAGGTATAGAATCATACTTCATTCTCATTCAAATTTTTAGTGGGCCGGAACAAAAAAAAACCAAAACAAGAACAACACCCCCCCCCCAAAAAAATCGTCATAATACAGGCAAATATATTTCATAGTTTTACTTTGTAAAACGTGCCTCCGTGCTGGTATTTTGCTCTTATGGGCTCAGTGTAAGTACATAATTATCTAAGTTTAATGCCAAATATAAGAATTGGAGGGAGAACATGTAAAGACTTTGGCTTTCCATGTCGACATTTCGTGAAATCATAGCTTTAGATTCATTCAGAACCCCAAGCAGAAAAGACTGATACCTGGATAACTCTCTTGGCAATGTGCCATTCCATACCCCCATGCACGGCAGGCTGCTTTCTGTCCCACCACTTTCAATAAAAGGAGCCCTTTTACTTAACGGCACTGGTTGGCACATTGCCCCTTTCAAAGACCAAAGTAACCGTCATCTTGGATGTAACAAATTAGTACATTCTCAGAATAATAATAAGCACAGACCATGAAAACGCTATTGTTTTTTCTCATGGGTTTTGTTTTGGGGAGAGGTGGCCCTTTAGAAACACACACACACACACAGTATTTTAGGAAGGGTGACTTTTTCTTTTTAGAACAGAGATGATTTTTTCCAAATCACAGGTAAACATAAATCTTAAAAATAAAAATTAAGCAGGCAATATCAGACAGTTTTAACCATGGTTTCACCAGTAAAATGGCCATCAGTTAAACGGCTATGACTGTACATTGCTTACCCAAAATTTGGAACTCCACAAAAGTAATTTTACTGTTCGAAAATGTGCATAAATCTACAAGGAATTGTTTGTTGGTGTATATAAAGGATAGACTGCAGTTTTGAACCTCTTTTCTCAAGGGATCGAGAGATAAGGGAATTCAAGGCTGTGATGTTAGAAAGTGACAGAGCTGAACTTAATAATGTTATAACAACTAAATCTATAACTCTATGTGCTAAGAGAAAATTACACTTCAAACATTATACATCAGGTTCTTGATACATGCAAAACCATATACCTGAAAATACATAGCAATGCAGGTAAAATGATCACATTCAGTGTTATCATTCATTATAAAAAATACTAGTAGCAAGACAAATTATTAATGCTCTTTTCACTCCCATACCTCATGCTGCCTCAAAGTACAGTACATAAACAATGCCACAACACTACTTTAAACAGTATTTATTTGTTGTACTGATTTATCTTAATTACTTATGAGGTTTTAATCCACCTCCCTCAAAAAGCTTGTGCAGATTGCTATAAAGAATGCTATAAAAATTACACCAAATTTAGAACTGGCCCTTTGGCATACTCATGAAATGCTTAACAAAGACTGATTTCCCTGTTTTGAATAGTAAAGGAAGAGAGTTTCTGGACAGAATTCTCTTGAGTTGTTAGAACTTTGTTTTTAAACCATGAAGTCAGGTACAGTCTTTCTTTTCCCATGAAACCATGATATGGATTTGAATAATAAGTGTGTTCTGTATTGTGCAGATTCCGGGTGTCAGATGAGACTTAAATTAATTTGAAAAAAACACCAAATCTGAAGATTCAAACATATCGTGTAGTGATCCTATACACATATTTTAAGTGTCTAAAGGATAACAGGTTTAATGTAGCACACAGTTTTGTGGACTAGAGCCCATTTAATCTGATGCCCTTCATCAGATACATCTGATGAAGTGGATCGTGGTCTGCAAAATATGCCACAGAAATTCTTAGTTGTTGTTACACTAAGTTAATCTTTGCTAATTTTTAAGTTTTGAAGAGAAAATGAATAATGGTCAAATTTACAGATGGAATAATTATATGTTAACCACTGCCTGAGTGTTAACCTTCTTAAATAATGCAAGGAACTTAATGTAAAAATGAAACAATTTCATAAAACTTTCTGGTTCAAATGATTCCAAGAATATCTCATTATAAATGGAGACAGTCCTGAAAAGGCAGCCAAGCATGACTAAAAAGATCACTCTTTTACACAAAAATAGCCTTCTTATTTTACTCTTTGTTGGAAAGACATTTGGCCAGCCACAGGGGAAATACGTAATCTACTTTTATTCAAATAATATATTTAAACATTCTAGGCATACAAGAACCTTAAAACAATACTGGGTGGCGCATAGAAGGTATAGGTTTCTGTGATCCAAATAAATGAATTGGAAAAATGGATCGACAATTACACGATAATTTATCAGCAATGGAAAGCTGAAATGAGCTAGGCCACAATCTATACACGGAGCTTCACATGAGCAGGGGAACAGGCTCATTCTGCTTGCAGTGGATCTCCCAGAATTAAAGTGAATGATGGATCTCCTGCTCATATGTTAGAAATGTAGGTATCTACTAAAGCTTTCCTAGGTAAAGTGATATTCCCCCCATTTATCGTGTTTGTTTTCTAAAGGAACAAAACAGACTACATGTAAAAAACTACAACATCATTTTACTAAGCAGTAGATCTATCCTATTTTCTAAGGAAAAGGTTTATCTCGTCATCAGAACACAACGTTTAAAGACTGCAGCATTTTTTTTTACTGAGGACATTCCAGTTACCCCACATATTTATGGCCCTTTTAAAATGTATACCACCACCTTTTTAAAAAAATAAAAGGATACACATATCTTTCTTTCTCATAATCTAATTTACAAAGGGATTTTTTTCCACGGAGATGTTTAAACTGAGTAAGATCAGAACAAAATTTCCCTTTGTAGTTGCACAGATTAATTAGTCACTTTCCCTAATTAGTAAAAGCTCTATGTCATGTGTCCACTATCCTGGAAGGAAGTTGGGTTTTCTTAGCTTTTACTGGCAAAGGTTAAGAGCCGCAGAGGATAGAAGCAATTCTCCCTTTACTTTTAACAAGAAGTCTGTGTTATCCAGTTTCTCAATAGCCAGGATTATGAAGATCAGAGTACTATACATCCCAGAAGAGGAAGGGCTTAGAGCAATTACAGTCCCTTTGTAAGTACTGTAGCACTCACTGTTTATGTTTTTTGAAAAATTAAGCAGTCTTATCCCTTCCTAACTGGCATTGGTTCCCTGTTCCGGAAATACAAAAATATGTCAAAGAAATTAGACAGCAAATCACATGCCCTTTTAAAAAAGAAATTGATGATTTATTAGACAAAACGTTCCTAAAAATGTAGATTGTATTTTCTTTATACATACTGGAGCCCTTTCAATATTAGGGAAAAGGAATAAGCAATAAAATGTTAGTGGCATGATATACCCATTTATAGCTTCATGTCCATTTTTAAGTGGTGAAGAAAATGTGTTTTTAGACAATCCCTTTGTTTGGAAAAGAAAATTCCATGCAAAAAGGGTACGAAAAGTAAACATACTGGAGCTGTGTTCTGTAAGGTGATTGGGCACGATCATTTTACATACAGACACACAGTCTGCATGTCAAGTGGACCTAGGGCTGCGAACTTTGGGTTGGGAAATACTGGAGATTTGGGGATGGAGCTTGGGGAGGGTGGGGTTTACAGGACCTCAGTCGGGTATAATTCCATAGAGTCCACCCTCCAAAGCAACCACTTTCTTCAGGAGAACTGGTCTCTGCAGTCTGGGGATCAGTAATAATTTCATGAGGTCTCTAGGTTCCACCTGGAGGTTGGCAACCCTAAGCATAAAGGCTGAAGCGAGCCATGCGCACACATGAGCTAAAATGCAGGCATATGCATCCCTCCATATCCCTGCCTAGTCCTCCCCCCGCCTTTCAAAACAAGGAATGCAAGCTGTGAATTCACATTCCTTGCTAAAGCAGAAGGGGAGGTCTGGATGGGAGACACACATACGTCCCACCACTGAAACAGTGTGGCACACAGACTGCTTGTATGTTCATTGAGGGAGGGAAACAGGGATCAATCCGTGCAAGCTATTGCTCCTATGTGAGGAATAACTGTGCCCATTTGTGCTGGTGGTATCTCATCTGCTTTCCAAAGAGCTCAAGGTTGGTGTTTTAGTCAGGGCTGCTGAGAGGGAAGAACTATAGAAGAACAAGATACCAAGGGCCCTGGTTGCCCTAAGGGTCCCTGTAGGCCACACAGGTCATACAATTGTATAGAAATATTGATTTCTAAAGGTTTCCTGCCTTCCCCTGGAATGTCTCTTGCTGATGCCCTGCTGTGCCGTGTTCCTGTTGAAGCCAAATGGCCTCAATTGCCCTGCCATATAACCACACATGCTGTCACACCTCTAAAGGAAGAGGCAGACCTGATGGCGCCTGGCTGTGCCTGCATGCCAGGAGTCACGTACAAAATGAAGTGGTTGGAATTTGGGGTCACATGACTGCGGGTGTGGCCTCCAAAGTCCTAGCCTTTCAGAAGTTGTACCCATGACAACTCAACAATTGGACACCGCTATGCCCACTGCTTGATTGACTATGCTAAAGCCTTTGACTGTGTGGATCACAACAAACTATGGCAGGTCCTTAAAGAGATGGGAGTACCAAACCACCTCACATGTCTCTTGAGAAACCTGTATAAGGGTCAAGAAGCGAATGTTAGAACCGGATATGGAACAACTGATTGGTTTAGCATAGGAAAAGGAGTATGACAAGGATGTATATTGTCACCTTGCTTATTTAATATATATGCAGAGTACATCATGCGAAACGCTGGCCTGGATGAATCACAAGCGGGAATTAAGATTGCTGGGGAAAAGATCAACAACCTCAGATATGCAGACGATACCACTCTAATGGCAGAAAGTGAAGAGGACCTAAAGAGCCTCCTGCTCAGAGTAAAAGAGGAGAGCGCAAAAGTGGGCTTGAAGCTCAACATCAAAAAAACTAAGATCATGGCATCCGGTCCCATCACTCCTTGGCAAATAGAAGGGGAAGTCGTGGAAGTAGTGACAGACTTCACGTTCCTGGGATCCCAGATCACCGCAGACTGTGACTGCAGCCATGAAATTAAAAGATGCCTGCTCCTTGGGAGGAAAGCGATGGCGAACCTAAACAGCATGATAAAAAGTAGAGACATTACCCTGCCAACAAAAGTCCGCATGGTCAAAGCAATGGTATTCCCAGTAGTCATGTATGGCTGCGAGAGTTGGACTATAAGGAAGGCCGAGCGCAGAAGAATAGATTCTTTTGAACTATGGTGCTGGAGGAGACTCTTGAGAGTCCCTTGGACTGCAAGAAGAACAAATCAGTCAATCCTCAAAGAAATCAACCCTGACTGTTCCCTGGAAGGCCAGATAATGAAACTGAAGCTCAAATACTTTGGCCACCAAATGAGAAGGGAGCACTCACTGGAGAAGACCCTGATGCTGGGAAAGATTGAAGGTCAAAGAAGACGGGGACGGCAAAGGATGAGATGGTT